>NC_065423.1:9779772-10085655 GCF_024362695.1 Pectinophora gossypiella
ACTACTTACTGATACGTACGTAGTCGTAACTTGAGTCACGTCAGGGGCCTTTGGCGGCTCAATAATAACCCTAGCTTGATGAGGTTGGTCATCCACCTCACAACCCACACGATAGAAGAACACAAATTATGAATATCGCTGGAAATCATGAATATTTATGCAACTGACCTCGAAAGCTGGTACAGCAGGGTCCTCGGTAAAGGCCAGGAGTATCAACACCAGTGACGCGAGCAGATCCAGCCCGTGGTACCAGGGGTTGTGCACGCGCAAGTATGCAGGCAGCTCCTCAGGACTCGACGGATGCGAGTCGAACTTCTCGTTGTTAAGGCCTTCCTGGGAGCAAGGGATGTTTGAAGTTGGAGATGGCGAAGGACAAGAGATAGGGGAATCTGTTTTACCAGTCGCCACTGGGGATACACGCCAATCAGAAGTAGACAATTCACAGTTATTCTTCTAAGACGGGTATGATGAATCTTATGTTGGCAATAAAGAGTTTGGTATTGCATTGTGATCAGGGGGGTTAAAAAGGCCTTCATCTAAAAAAGCAATATTGCAGTTTGACATTTGCGCGTATAAAAGTAAGTGCGCAATGAAAACAAAATGTCAAATTGCAATATTGGCCGCCTCTAGGTATGGCTAGGCTAGAGTAATCGGGTCGTCAGGATCGTATATACAGGCTCGTATATACAGGGTGTTAGTGACATCGTAACGAAAACTTTGAGGAATGATTCAGACCTTGATTCTGCGAAGATATCAAGTCGAATTTATTTGAAAATAATTAAAATAAAACACTAAAATTTTAATAAATTTTCCGACAGGAAATTCCACTTGAATCATCCCCCTCAGTATTCGTTACGGTGTCACTAACACTCATACGTACTTGTATACCTACCTGTATCTGTACGTACTTGTACATTCCACTTGATATTAACTCAGAATCATCCCCCTCAGTATTCGTTACGGTGTCACTAACACTCATACGTACTTTTATGGCATACCTATATCTGTACGTACTTGTAAATTCCACTTCATATTAACTCAGAATCATGGTCTGAATCATCCCCCTCAGTATTCGTTACGGTGTCACTAACACTCATACGTACTTTTATGGCTACCTATATCTGTACCTATACCGTCAATTTAGTAGCGATCGCCATCGACTCGCAAAGAAGAAGGTGGTCTGAATAACCCCCCATCAGCATTCGTTACGAAGCCACTAACACCATGTATAGGCTGTTTATATCATACACGATTATGCGAGACAAGTTACCTCCAAGTAGATGGCGGCTTCATGGTAGTTCATCTCCCAGTGCTCGTCCTCGGACATGTTGAGCCCCGTGTGGAGGGAGGAGCGGCTGCCCATGTCCAGCGTGCCGTCTCCAGCGCTATCTGTGCCGGTTCGAGTGTCTAGCGAGAAGGAAAAGAAGTTAAATACATAAGTATAGTACTGCGACTGTTTCTCGCCTCGACATTAGGGTTGAAAATCACAAGTAAAATACATGTAAGTAGGTTTCAATCGGACTTTGTATTTTTCTATAAATAAAATACAGAAACTCAATGACTTCTTACGATGTATCTTTCGGAAGATTCCGTTTTTTACATGTATTTTACATATGTATATTTAACATTGTATTTTAGGACTAATAATAATAAAATAACTTTATGGTGAAATCAGCATCCTACTTTACATAATCAAAAATAATTGAATTATTAATAACAAAGAATGTCGTGTTTTATATTTTTCGGCAATTCCATTTTCTTGATTTCAAGATTCAAAGTTGCGAAAAAAACAAATGAGTATCTTTCGCCATTTTCATCCCTACTCAACATACGTCACCCGTCACTCTCTTACAGTACTGCACAGAAAGAGACAGATGGTCTCTCTCGCGGCGAGAAAGAGTCGCGCGCTTACGGTGCTAAGCCCGCTGGTCGGGTAACATCGTTGCAACGGCGGGAGAATGAGGGACTTTCCAATCGACGTTCTACAAACACACGATAGATGGCGTTGTTCACTTTTAACGTGATAATTACCTATTTTTTCATTGCTGGGGTACATAATTATTGAAAAATGTAATGTAATGGCAGAAGCATATATAAAACTAACTGTTGCTTGATATGTGGATCACATTGCGCGTATGTTTATGTCCTTTATATATGTTGTTGTGCAATAAAGTATTATTGATTGTGCGATAAGGCCGCCATTTGCCATGTACTTAGTTAAGAGACTTTTTGTAATTATTTCTTTTTATTTTGGTGCAATAAAGTGTATTTGTATTGTATTGTATTGTGTATAGAATGATGTTGCTACTTATACATATTGCTTCTCTTTATTTTGATCAGAATAATAATAGGTGAAAGTTGTAATTGTACCTTGGTGTAATAAAAAAAGCCATCATTTATACCTAAAAATAAAGATAAAAGATGCATATTATGTCAATAATCCATGAAATTAGAAGTTTAAAAAACGAAGAAAAAACTTAACAACGCCATCTATCGTGTTTTTGTGGAATGCCGATTGGAAATTCATTCATTGAAAAATAATGGTCGAAAATGGAACTACGTACTGCTACTTTAGATGCTAGTATAAGTGAAAAGGCGCTATGGTTTTATATGCTGTTTCATTCGAAATCCCATATCCCGGCTCCCCGGCTCTATGTGTGGCTAGCTTAACGAGTCCACTACTGACAACTTACTTGGTAGCACAGTCGTGTCATCCGACCAGTCGGCATTGTTATCTAAAATCGTCAAAAAACATTACCTTTCATAGAAATAACTGCTTTATCCATTGCACAATTAAAAACATAGCAATTCACACAAAATGCACAAAACACTACAAGTGGAGTGAACTGAATGGTAAGGTACGAAATGATTTACAATGCTTCAGTGACTACACACATCCGGTCATTCACACAGGGCCGAAGTTGTAGGTTACGGACCTACACTACGGACCCGCGCTGTGGTCATTACTTTACAGTTCGCTCGGGTGCAATGGTGGGGAAAAAGTTAAATTATTTACGACATCACATTAAAAACCTCAAAAATAACAGTATTTCTCCACTATTTAATGGATGTTATTATACATATAAACCTTCCTCTTGAATCACTATCTATTAAAAAAACCGCATCAAAATCCGTTGCGTAGTTTTAAAGATATAAGCGTACATATGGATATAGGAACACAAAAGCGACTTTGTTTTATACTATGTAGTGATGCACACTTCATACAAACAACCTCGTTTTACACAGACACTACACATTGACGTTATCGTACACGCGTATCTGTGTGACGCCAAAATAAAATTTCCTTGTAAAAATTGTCATTTACAAGAATGTGTTTATCAAAACTACACATGTAAATTACAAGCGTCAATATTTATGTTACAAGTACATTTTACAATCCTTTACATTTTACTTTTCTTGATCAACGTAATTTACACGTATTACTTGTGAGTAACTTGTAGCTTGTGTGAAAGTGAAGACTTGTAAGTTTTGATAAACACGGTATTGTGCCTAAAAAAATGTAGAGAGATTGTAAAATATACTTGTGAAATAAATATTGACACTTGTAACGTGTAATTTACATGTGTAGTTAAATTGTTGTAGTGTTGTTTGTTGTTAAATGTTGTTGTTGTTGTGACAACTTGTTATTTGGCTTGTAAGTTTTGATAAACAGGGCACCTGTCAATAACTTTACTAAATAAGGGAAAAGTGGCAAAAAATACATAACAGAAGGTCTCAAATCTAAGAAAGAGAGACGTAGTTACGTAGTGCATCCCTAGTGGTAGCGACCTCGTTAAATAGGAAATCTTAAGCTTCCATTATTTAACTGTTTGTACCGACCGAGTTTGCGAATCACCTTATTCATGCATAATTATAATTAGTAATTAGATAATAGCCTGATAACACGTTTCCGTTTTATGTTATGCGATGCGATTTTCTATGGAAACTATGCCGAGGTTCGCACCCCGACGGCTTGGTCGACGATTTCCTTCATTCAGCGTTTATCGCTATCGACCGATTAAATCTTTCAAATATTTTCCTCTCAGACGACGTTTGAGTCAAGGTTCGCGCCCAACTGGGCGCAACTGACTCAGGGCGTCTGTTGGGTAACCGGGACCAACGGCTTAAAGTGCCTTCCGAAGCACGGATCCTCTATATTATACCTCTGCCTACCGCTTCGGGGACACAGGCGTGATGCTATGAAAGGGCATAGAAAAATAATAGATAAGATAAGTTAACTTACCGTCTTCCATCGTGTGGTTTGTGAGGTGGATTATCAACCTCCGATCCATGCTTCGGAAGGCATGTTAAGCCGTTGGTCCCGGTTAATACCTACTGATGAAGGTAATTAGTAGTTACATGAGTTACATCAGTTAAATTATAAGACAGTTGTTCACTCACCTTAGATTTTTTTTTTGACGTGACTTATTGTACATTTGCCGCAGATGGCATTAAATACTTGGCCGGACAAATGGGGAGCGCTGAAGGCTCTCACCTGGTACAACGTTTAAGACAACAGGCCTGAGGGTGCCCAGTTGGGCGCGAACCTCGGCTCAGGGCGTCGTCTGAGAGGAAAAATATTTGAAAGAATTAATCGACCCTAGGGGGTCGATAGCGATAAGCGCTGATTGAGGGAAATCGTCGACCAAACCAGCGGAGTCGGTATCGGGGTCCTGTGTTTGGTGTCGCGAGCTGATTGACTGCCTCTATGGCTAGAATAATCGGGTCGTCGGGATCGTATATTAGGTCCTTCGGACGCCGATAATGTTCACTCACCGATAACAATAAAATCCTTGAAGGTGGAGTAAAGTTTAACAGGCGCGCTCTTCACTTGATCCAAAAGTTTACTGAACTTTAAACTCATGATTATCTAAGTATTATTGTTTAGTTACTTATTGCACTGTACAATCTTAATATAATTATATATTAAATAATTATTTATTAAATTACATTCACTAAAATGGTTACTAACGATTATTATTATGTATGATTACTTATTCGTACTTATTTAACATAATATTTACTCAATGCGTATTAAATTGATCCTGACTGAATAATAAAAGTAATAATTAATAAAATACTTAATAAAGAGACAAGTTAATTGCTACCGGGGAAACGCTAAGACTTAATAAAGTGTGGACAAAAAAATTAGGACAAGATAACAGAAGATCGTCCGGTGGTAGAGACAGAAAAACAGGAGCCAAGGGGGTTTAAAATGGCCACATCGAAGCAATTGATCTAAGAAAGCAGTATTGCAATTTGACATTCGCGCATATAAAAGTAAGTGCGCAATGCAAACAAATGTCAAATAGCAATATTGCTTTCTTAGATGAATTGCTTCGATGTGGCCATTTTAACCCCCAAGTACTTTATTTATCCAAGAAAGGGCATACCCCGGACACTTCATACAACACCTCGTTTTACACAGACACTACACATTGACGTTATCGTACACGCGCATCTGTATGTGTGACGTCTGACGCCATGCGATTGAAGACTAAAGTAAGACCGAGGGGGGGGGGGGGGGGTATATATTTTTGTCTGATTACTAATAATCTAAAACTACGTCAAAAGAAGACATTAGTGCCTATTCGGACGCATACAAACGTAACCTATATAGTATTCTATGCCTACAGGCTAGTTTCCCGCCAGTCAAATCAGTTACTTTTTCCTAATGTCAAAACACGAAATTACTGTAGAATTCATTATGAAAAAGCAAGCACACTATGACGTCATAGAAAAATGTGGTTTTCGGACTTATTATTACGTTTTCCTTGATTAAAATTCATAAATAAGTTAAATAGAAAAAGAAAATGTTTTTCAATAGTTTTAGATCTGTCTTTATTTAGTACTTAATCAGAATTTAATATTTTTATATTAATGTATGTGTCTAAGTTACCGCCTTGGGCATATAGGCGTATGGTAACTTATAGTTGTAATTATTAGATAAATAAATAAATTTCATAATTTGTCTTGTAGGGTGAATCTCAAAATTTCAAGTTTGGTGGCGAAATTTCCCGAAAAGAGATGCAGCTAGATTTAGTCGTGTAAAACGAAGTTGTAGTTGTCCGAATCTTCTATTTTCGTTGCTACCCCTACATATTGCGCTATCATATCGCTATCATAGTAAACATTTACATTAATAGTTGTTTTACTTTTTACTGAAACGCCATGGTTAGTCTGAACTGAATAAAGAAAACAATGACGCAAATACTGCATACGTTACACAGCCAAGTAACTAGGTAAAAATCTTTTTTATTCTTTTTTGAGTAGGTTTTTTGGCCTTCTCTCACTGAGGTCCCAGATTCGAATTCTACACGAGCTTAAACTAATGATTTTAGAAATTGATTTCGAATTCACGTTTGGACCGTAAATGATTATCACGTGCTCAGCGACAAGGGAAAACATCGTGAGGAAACTCACATCCCCGAACGTTTCGAAAGTATTATGCTGGTTTTCCCATCGCGAGTTGGAAGGTCAGACAGCAGTCGCTTCTTTAAGAAAACCGGACCTGTAAAACCTTCTGGTTATATAAGGGACCTTGTGAAAAACGGGACAACGTTAGAGTGTGAGTAGAGAGGATAATAACCTGACGATACGCTTCACACATAAAATACCACCGAAGTTTCATCAAAGATTACGCTAGAGAGAGAAACTGAACAACGCCATCTATGGGATTTTCAAAGAATTTAATCTGAAAAGTATCTCATTACAATACAAAGCTCATTTTATCGACACCTGATAACCCCACTAACACAGTTGGCTCGACCATTATACGTTAGATGGCGATACGGCTCACCATCTATCGCGTTGGTCTAACAGAAAGTTCTTCTTATCGTGTCGATGGCAAACTAAATTGTATCGGCCCAACACTTGGCAACAAGTATGGCGCTATCTGCAGCGCTCATCAGATCCTCCTGCGTGCAGGTGTTCGGGCACGCAGGACACGATGTAAGATGTTCCATCGTTTGGGGAACAGTGCCGCACTTGCACTTTAAGCTTCCACGGCTAACAGAACGTTGATCACTTAATTGTCCGAAAGTAAAATGATCCGTGCTTCGGAAGGTACGTTAAGCCGTTAATCCTCGTTACTACTTACTGATGTAGGTAAGTAGTGACATGAGCCATGTCAGGGGCCTTTGGCGGCTCAATAGTAACACTGACACCAGGTTGGAAGAGAACAGAAAGTTCAGTGAGGTGTGGGTACTTAGTTCATCTTGCAATGGACCTTTGACTACCCCAATTGGGATATAGTTGTGAGCTTATGACAACCACAATCTAAGTTCCTTCTGTCTTCAGCTTACCAAAAGTGACGTCATCAATTACATCATAATTCAATCAGTGTCTGTCTGTAGGAGATTGCATTGTCTTATTCAATCGAGGCGGAATTTGTGCGGTATCTTGAATATAATTTGGTTACAACTGCCTTCCAATCTAACGAAAACCTAGGTATTTCTATTCTTCTTCTCCCGTGTGGGTTGTAATGAAGGGATCCTAAGAAGTTGAGGTTGTGATGAAGGGATCCTAAGCATAAAAAGCCGTTGGTCCCGGTTACTACTTACTGATGTAAGTAAGTAGTCGTTACGTGAGCCATGTCAGTGGCCTTTGGCGGCTCAATAGTAACCCTGGCACCAGGGTTGATGAGATTGGTATTGGTACATTCCACTTGATATTAACTCAGAATCATGGTCTGAATCATCCCCCTTAGTATTAGTTACGATGTCACTAACACCCTGTATATAAGGGCGTACGAACGTTAGCATTTGACAGGCACTTGATGAATTGAATGCAACCGAAAACCTTCCCTAGAAAACGCCTAGTCACTCTAGCCTTGACCAAGTCTATTGTCGAATATGTTGCCTGTTATTTTCAGCATATCAGCGCACCAACCATAGCGTAAAGAATTACAATAGAGATCAATGGAATATGAATGCTTTTCGTACACAGAACCTAAAAAGTACCTACGCTAAATTTTACGTGCGCTTTCATATAAAATCTCTCGCATCGATATGCTAAGACGCAAGATTGTATCTATCTACTACTTATAGAACGGTAAGGGTGGTATTTGCTAAAGTATGTGGTTTAATTAATTTCACCACTCGTAAACTGTAGTACACTGTGTACCGGAACCTGATAGAGGGCATCAGTAACTGTCGGTACTATTCAGAGGCGGAGGACAGGAGTCCTAGTATGGCTTTGTAATAGGCTACTCTGGGCGCCATCCCACTTGCGTCAGACAGAGTACCTACTGCGGGGCGAAAGGCAAGAGGGAAACCACTGCCCTATTTTTCCCTAAAAAAGTAGCATGGAGAGTTAGGAGAATGCTACACCGACAAGAGCGTGGCTCTTAGAGATGATGAAACTGTAGTAAAGAATCGCTGATTGTTTTGCCACTTCGCATATAATTCACTTTAAGTAATTACAAAGGTTACAAACACGTTCGACATTAAGAAATAGATCGATGAATATGAAATTAATTGAAAAGTAAAGAATTAATATTTTTTATAACCTTTTTTTAAAAGGTATTTTTATGTTGCAATTGTCAACAGAATTAATAAACTAATCTGTGGCGTTAAAATGGCCACATCGAAGCAATTCATCTAAGAAAGCAATATTGCAATTTGACATTTGCGCATATAAAAGTAAGTGCGCAATGCAAACAAATGTCAAATAGCTATATTGATTTCTTAGATAAATTGCTTCGATGTGGCTATTTTAACCCCCATGCAGTGTGTCAAAACGAGGTTTTTTGTTTGAAGTGTTCAGGGTGTGCTCAAACCTAACAACCATTGGCGATTCAACCACAACCGCCACACTTATAACTTAATGAGAGACCTAACAATAACCGGTCATTGACAATTACGCGTGGGAAAGACCTATTGTTAAAAAGACAAATTAATGTACCGTAGCCGTAGTTAATTGAAGTACTGAATGAAAACGACAACGCCTGACAACAAAAAAATTCAAAATTAGTGTTAATATTATTTAATGTTGCATTAAATAACTTTCAGGCGCTTTTCATCGTGTTGTTTTGGTGTTGTCAGTTTCCTTCGGGAATATACGCGTGATACTACGTTGTTATTAAGTTATTTGATACATTACACGTAATAAACCTATACAGATTTCGAACTTAGACGCACATCTAGGATAAAACGAAAGGATTTTAAAGTTTTTGAGGAACTAGGTACCTATAGAACTTCAGCAATAGCAAATTACATTTTATATTTAGATGCTAATTTCAGACAAAATTTCGGCCCAACGGCCTGCGTGGTCCAGTGGTTGAGCGTTGTGCTTACGATCCGGAGGTCCCGGGTTCAAATCCCGGTGGGGACATATCACAAAAATCACTTTGTGATCCCTAGTTTGGTTAGGACATTACAGGCTGATCACCTGATTGTCCGAAAGTAAGATGATCCGTGCTTCGGAATGCACGTTAAGCCGTTGGTCCCGGTTACTACTTACTGATGTAAGTAAGTAGTCGTTACATGAGCCATGTCAGGGGCCTTTGGCGGCTCAATAGTAACCCTGACACCAGGGTTGATGGGGTTGGCACTCCATCTCACAACCCACACGATAGAAGAAGACTGTGGGTTGGTTAGGTTAAGTAGGTCGGTCCAACGCATCGGCTTAACGCACCTTTTGAAGCACATTCGTCTTACTTTTTCGGAAATTTAGGTGATTCAGGGGGGTAAAATATGAATGGAGAAAATATACCTACAACTGAAGTTGTGAAATAGAGCAAGAGTTTTAGAATGACGATCGCGGCGACCTTGCTTCACGCGATTTTCTTTTGAAATGCACAATTTGCCACGCTCGCAATACGACTTACACAATTGAAACGAGAGCCGCATATTAATTACCTGCATGTTGATATGCCAATTAGAATTATTCCTTTTTAAGCAGAGTACTGCCCAGCCTGGGCCTGTGCCCAGCAGTGGGACGTATAAAGGCTGTTTATGTATGTAAGTAGAGTTTTTTGTAAATCAAATTATTGTAAATAATACTGATTGTGTTGGAAGAGCGAGGCATTCCCATCACAAGTGTCATGCGACTACTTTTAGGGAAGCCCCTGTAACTTGTTTGTTATAGATTTATAGAAATAAAACTCTTTTCATTATTTTTTTTATTTTTAGAGTACTTAGGCATAGGCACTTAAGCATGGGCAGAAGGCAAGAGGGAAACCACTGCTTCATTTTCCCTAAAAGTAGCATGGAGGATGCTACACGAACAAGAGCGTGGCTCTTAAATTAGTGATGACTTAGGCATAGCATAAATAATACTATACCTACTAAATTATGTATAGAACACTGACTCTTCGCCCCGCACCAATTAGTATAGGGCGCCGACCCTTTTGGGTTTTACTTTATTCCTAATTCTATGTTTTACTCGAAATTTAAATGGCCGTAAAACGCTAAAAAGTAATGGACGACCTCCATTATTACACTTCCCTTTCTCTTAATTTGCGTCTAATTCGGCATGTTATCGACAGCACTATGGTCCGAACCAGTTGTAAACGAGAACCTACCTATTATTAATATGTTCATAGGAAACAAACTTATTTATTTTATAAATATTAATATTTTGTAGGGTATTTGGAAATTTAAAATTATTATTGTACCCTTACTTTTAGTATGAGGGACTTGTCTTTGTTCCGTGTGAAGGAAATCTAGCTCTGGCTAAAAATTGTATATTAAAATTGTGTGACGAAGTAAAAGACGATATATAGTGAAAAGTGCTCATTTTATTAAAGTTCCGATGCGACCACTAGACGTGCGCAAAGATCCCTGTGCCTAAATTACATATTGTGTGGTCCTTCAAAATCGCCGGATCGTACGACTAGTGGAGGTTACGTAACGGAATTTTAACGGAAAAAAAAATGAGTACGGTGAAGACGAGAAGGCAGCGGCGTGTGGCCGATATGGATGCGAGACGATCTTTGGATGCGACTGTTGCCACTGATGGTGAAGAGCGTGTACTAGCGTCGTCCCCAGGGTATGTTGACCCGACAGAAGGAAGATGTAGCACCCCGGTGATGCCGGAGGATGATCACGTGGATCATAGCTACTGTGAGCCGCTGCGGGACCATGCAGGAGGAGATGCGAGTCGTGTCACGCCCAATACAGTGAGGAGGAAAGCGCAAAGCGTCAGGAGTAACGCATCCAGCCGAGAGTCACAACGGCGCTTAAAACAATGTGAAGCCGAGGTACAGTTAGCAGAGCTAGACGCGACAATTCAGCGAGCACAGGCTAAGAAGGTAGTATTAAAGAAAAAATTGGCTCATGACATGGCACGTATGGCGGCTGATGATGAAGGAGGTGATGAATCATCCACGAGGTCAAGGTTAGTGCAGATGGATAGAACCGAGGAATGGGTACGGCGCGGGGGTGGCACTGATGCGCTCCTTGCGCGTCCTCGGCCTCTAAATTCGCATGCACCTACCCACAAAAATAAAAATGAGAAGCCGCTCCTTCGAAATCAGCCGGAGTCAGGGACGTTGACAGGCTACCGCAATCTACCATCAAGACCGCCTACGTCTGAGGAATATATCGTACATATGAATCGACTCGTTGAGGCCGTAACTACGGGACGTTCTTCTAGACCAAGGCCAAAGCAAACGTATGAGCTACCGACCTTTACTGGTAACCCTGCAGACTGGTTGGCGTTTAGACGCACCTATTATAATTCGACGAAAATGTACAACTTTGAGGCATTTGAGAATATTGCGAGATTGCAGGCAGCGTTACAAGGGGTAGCTAAAATGGCGGTAGAAGATTTACTTAGAGCATGCGACGAGCCTGAAGAAATCATGAAGGTGCTGGAAGAGGAGTTTGGGCATCCTACCTTGCTGCTGGAGTGCGCGATGAACAAAGTTCGTGAACTGCCGCGTGTTACAGACAGTGGACGTGAGTTGCGCGGCTTCACCGCGGTCGTAAAGAACTGTGTGTCGTTGCTGAGGGCGGTGCGCGCGGACGGTTACTTAAATAACCCTCAGGTTGTATCGGACATTTTAAATAAATTGACTCCGTACCAGCGCGCTCAATATGGTGAGTTTATTATGAAAAAAGACATTTCCAGTGATGTGGACTTACGAGTGTCACCGAGTCTTGAACTTGTGGTGGAGTTTCTTGGACAGTTGTCTCGAGCTTCAGTGTACTATGCACCAGCAAACCCTTTTACTCTGCCGGTCCAGAACGTACCTGTGAGAGCAAGCCGAGAGCAGAAGAGGAGCGTGCGACCTGTACAGCACAAGGTGATGACGCAGGCTGAAGCGACTTCGTCTGTAGACCGCAAAGACAATGGCTCGAGTGCCCGTGCAGAGACCGTAGTGAAAGACTGTAAGTGTGTCTTGTGTAACTTACCTCATCAATTGCCACAGTGTGAACAGTTCCGAAAGATGACGACAAGAGACAGATGGAAGTTGGTAAAAGATCGTAAACTGTGCTTTAAGTGCCTTCTTGGGTCTCATTCCAGAAAATACTGTAAAGCCAAGCGATGTAGCAGGTGTCGATGGCCGCACCACACGCTGCTGCACGAGGACAGGCCGGCTGCGGGGAGCAGCGCGTCGGCCAACCCCGAGAGGACTGAAGAAGCAGTAACGACCATGGGCGGCGAGAGAACGCGCGCCCTGCTGAAGGTGCTGCCAGTCACCATCATCGACGACGACGGGCGTGAGACGCCCACTTACGCACTCCTTGATGACGGAGCCACCATATCCGTGGTTGACGAGTCGTGCGTTGAGGGTATTGGCGGGCCTGTTGCCCCGCTGCGCCTGGTGATCGCGGGCGGCAATATTGTTGAGGACAATCAGTCACGAAGAGTGAAGATCAAACTTCGGGGTACCAACGGAGAGTGCCATGTGGTAAGCGTACGAACGATGCACAACGCTGAACTGCCGGTGCACACTTTGCCGGCATGCGTGCTGGAAGCGAACCCCCACCTACGCGCCTTGGACTGCGTGGCGATGGAGGGCGTGCGACCCATGTTGCTCTTGGGCCAAGATAATTGGGAATTAATTGTGGGTACCGAAGTTAGAAAAGGTAAATCCGGTAAGCCAGTTGCCTCATTGACACAGTTAGGATGGGTGGTTCATGGTCCCGTGGGTACCGTTTCGGGTCCGATCGAGATGGTAAATTGCGTACAGGTGTCAGACGCATCCCTCCATAGCCTAGTGAAGGCGCAATTTGAGTTGGAGGCGATCGGGGTAAGTAAGGTCCCACGACGGAATGCCGAAAACGATCAAGCAATGAGGATTTTGGAGTCAACGGCGAGGCGAGTGGAAGGCGGATGGGAGGTAGGTCTTCTCTGGAATCGCGCAGCAGTGGAAATGCCGGATAACCACGCGTACGCGCGCCGACGACTGCTGGGTATCGAGCGAAAAATGGATGCCGATGCGGAGTATGCGTCCGCCTATTGTGCTCAGATTGACAGGTTGGTAAAGGAGGGCTATGCCCATAAAGTGACTGACGGCGTGAAGAACTCTCCCGTGTGGTATTTACCTCATTTTGGGGTAAAGAACCCAAATAAGCCGGGGAAGTTGCGACTGGTGTACGACGCAGCGGCGGAGTACCAGGGTACCAGTCTGAATGACAGGTTGTTTAGTGGACCTGATTTGCTCAACTCCCTCTTGGGAATTCTTTTTAGGTTTCGGTCGGGGCCGATCGCCTTCACCGGAGACATAATGGATATGTTTCTCCGAGTGAAGATCCGTGAAGCCGATAGGGGAGCGCAGTTGTTTTTGTGGCGAGGCATGGAGCGCAGTCGTGAGCCCGACGTCTACGTGATGACGTCGATGATCTTTGGCGCCACGTCCTCACCCTGCTCGGCAAACTACGTGCTACGACGAAACGCGGACGAGTTCAGGGATACTTATCCTGAGGGGGTAAGTGCCGTCCATGATAAACATTACATGGACGACTATCTGGACAGTGTATCAACGGTCGCGGAGGCACGGAAGTTGATCGAGGAAGTCAGCACGATCCATCGAGAAGGAGGCCTCAACATACGGGGGTGGGTATCTAACTCATCTGAACTGCGAAAACAGCTGCCAGAGGTTACGGCGGAACCGACGAGAATAGAAGAGGGGAAATTGAGCAGCGAGCAAGAGAGGACTCTGGGAATGATGTGGTCACCCGAGTCAGACACATTCTCTTTTGACCTGTCATTCAAGAGGCTGCCACCTGAGATAGTGGAGGGACATGTGACACCGACGAAGCGTCAGTTTCTAAGCTTTGTCATGAGTATTTTTGACCCACTCGGTTTGGCTAGTCCTTGTACCATACAGTCGCGAATCCTTATGCAAAGGATTTGGCGATCAGGCATTGGATGGGACGAGCAGTTAAAGGAATTAGAGAAAGAGCTGTGGGAAAAATGGCTGAAAGACCTGCAACTGCTGCGAGAGGTAAGCATCGCGCGATGGTATAGGATCACGGGAGATGAAGTGGAGCTCCATGTGTTCGCAGATGCGAGCGAGTTGGCCTACGCTGCTGTGGCGTACATCGTGGGCGCGGGAGAAGATGGACAGCGAACTGTCGCTATGGTGGCTGGTAAGGCAAGAGTTGCTCCCTTAAAGATAGTGTCCATTCCGCGGATGGAGCTGCAGGCAGCGGTGTTGGCGTGTCGACTAGCAAATACCGTGGTAAATGAGATAGGTAAGTCTATCAGTAGTACTACCTTATGGTCGGATTCGAGGACGGTGCTGGCGTGGATTGCGAACGACAATCGCGATTACCCGAAATTTGTTGCCCACCGGTTGGCTGAGATAGATCAATGTGTGTCTCGAGGCAATTGGCGCTGGGTTCCTTCCCAAAACAATCCAGCAGACGAAGCCACCAAGTTGGTTTGGCCGGGGGGTAAGAGTAACTGGGTTGCGGGTCCGCCTTTTCTACGTTGTCCACAGGAGCAGTGGCCGGGCGTGGGAACTGAAGGCATGCAGCCGGTGGAGGAGGACGAGGGCACGATCGCATTCGTAAATGTGGTTGATGAACCAAAATCACCCCTCATCGATGCGGCACGTCATTCATCGTGGAGTCGCGCGCTGCGAGTCGTAGCGCGGGTCATCTGCTTCACCAGAACCTGCCAAGGCCGACGGTGCGCCGGCATAACCGCTGAGGATCTCCGCGAGGCCGAGCTGCGGTTGTTGGTGCAATCGCAGGCGGCTTCATTTTCTAAGGAGCTTAGCGCGTTGCGAGCTGGCCGCGCGCTTCCGGCTGACAGTCGACTGCGCGCCCTGGACCCCATGATTTTTGACGACGGTCTGCTGCGTGTGCGGGGGCGCCTAAGCGCCGCGCCGGACCTCAGCTTCGACGAGAGACACCCAGTCATTCTGGACGGCCGTGATCATCTCACGCGGCTCCTGGTGCGCTCTTATCACGTGCGTGCGCTGCACAGTAACCATGAGGCTGTGCTCAACCAAATGAGGGAACGCTTCTGGATACTGCGAGGAAGAACTACCGTGCGTGCAGTGGTTGCGCGATGCCAGCTGTGTCGAATACGTCACGCCAAGCCTACTCAGCCAAAGATGGGAGATTTACCGGCCATTAGAACACTCAACACTCGCCGAGCCTTCGTTCATTGTGGCGTAGATTACTACGGTCCTATGCAGGTGGCCATTGGACGACGCCGAGAGAAAAGGTGGGGTGTATTATTCACTTGCATGGTTACTCGCGCCGTCCACCTGGACCTCGCAGCAACCCTGGATGCGAGCTCGGCGATAATGGCCTTGCGACGTCTGATAGCCCGTCGGGGGCAACCGGCGCGAATGTACAGCGACCGAGGAACCAACTTCGTGGGAGCGAACCGCGAACTTCGAGCAGCGCTGCAAACCCTGGACCATGACCGTGTGCGAGAGACAGCCGAGAATCGGGGAATCCAGTGGACCTTCAACCCTCCCGCGGCGCCACATATGGGTGGCTGCTGGGAGCGCCTGGTACGCTCGGTTAAGGAAGCGCTAAAGGTGACCCTAAGAGAGAGAGCACCACGAGAGGAGGTGTTACAAACACTGCTAGCGGAGGCGGAGTTGGTCGTCAATAGCCGTCCGCTAGCCTATGTAGCTGACGACCCGGACGAGCCAGTCGTGATCACCCCTAATCACCTGCTGCTGGGGACGGCAGCGGGAGATACTGGACTATGTGCCGCTGATCCCGCAGACCTCAACGCGCGCGCACAGTGGAAGCGCGCGAATGTGCTGGCAGACATGTTTTGGCGGCGGTGGCTGCGGCAATATTTGCCGACTTTGCAGAGACGTCAGAAATGGACAATGGACTCTCCGCCAGTGCGTATAGGTGATGTGGTAGTGATTAGTGATGGCAATTTGCCTCGCAATATGTGGCCTAAAGGCATTGTGAAAAAAGTGTACCCGGGTTCAGACGGTCATATAAGAGTGGTAGACGTAAGAACGTCAACGGGGGTGCTGCGTCGCCCCGTGGTTAAGATCATAGTGCTGCCTACCGATGGTATGTTGTTAGGCTGAAACCTCCAACAGGGGGTGCTATGTTATCGACAGCACTATGGTCCGAACCAGTTGTAAACGAGAACCTACCTATTATTAATATGTTCATAGGAAACAAACTTATTTATTTTATAAATATTAATATTTTGTAGGGTATTTGGAAATTTAAAATTATTATTGTACCCTTACTTTTAGTATGAGGGACTTGTCTTTGTTCCGTGTGAAGGAAATCTAGCTCTGGCTAAAAATTGTATATTAAAATTGTGTGACGAAGTAAAAGACGATATATAGTGAAAAGTGCTCATTTTATTAAAGTTCCGATGCGACCACTAGACGTGCGCAAAGATCCCTGTGCCTAAATTACACGGCACAAACAGTAAAGTCTCGTTAGATTGGATCCAAAAAAAGGAAACAAAAAGCGACATTCAGCTAGGTATTCTTGGTAAATGAAATAAAAAGTAGATATATCAAAATATAATAAATTAAACTCACATGATTTTAATCTATACCACTGATCCTTGAGGGAATACCTAATCATGTCCAAAGTAGTCATTCCTTTGGACATTTTGAAAATACAACACTAATACAACACAAAAAAGTACAAAAATGTCTTCTTTCTCACATTTTCTAGTTGTACTAAATGCGTCATCCTTCAGTCAGCCATAACCAGATGAAACAGGGGTTTAAAACCTTTCTTCTACACCATACTTATAAACATACCTACATAATCATCATTACATCAGCATGGTGGAGTATACTCCCTGTGGCCTCTGCCCAGCAGGGGGACGCACGTATATAGGCTATTTATGTATGTTATGTTATAATTAATTCTAAGAAAGTTTCAGCACAAAATTTCAGATTTAAAAGGAAATAAATGTTCAGCACTTCTGTTTGATAAGATAGTATATTCTATTTCTGAGATATTGATAACTAATGTATGAGGCATTGAAATTATTATCTCTAAGTCATATCATTCATAAGCAGATAAGAAATTTTACTTTTGTCTGGTGACAAAACAGTGCATGTCACCCACATATCACATAATTATATGGTACTTATACACTCTCAAGTTAGTTGAGTTACTGGTAATTTAAATTATTTCAAGACACACTGGACAACCAGCAACCTAGTCAAATGAGATACTATTTACAAAACATGTAAACAAATGTATTCTTTGGTGTTTAAGAGTAAAAGCGGTCAAACGTCATACACATTGTTACCTAATTCATAATTTAAATTCAAAAAACAAGTTGAAAAGTAAAAATGAGATTAATTTTTGGTCAACTTAGACTGGCTTCTATTTCTAGATTAGCATTTTATAATTTATCTTTGACTCAGTCAAATGTTTTGCCTAAACAGTAAAAACAAGAAAGGGTACAGTATCTACTAATATGTTTCATGAAATAAATAAAATAATAACAAGTATTACAACAGTCTATTGGCCACAGGCCTTATAAATTAAGTAAGAATCTCATCCAGCATTGAAAAGATATTTTAATAATTTTGTGTACCTATTATGAACCTTTTTTTTAAACAAAGTTCTAATATATTTTTGTATTCTCAAGAAACATTCTCTTGAGTCTTCAAAAAAAGATAAACTACACTCTCAATTCTTAATATAAGCCACGGGTTGTAGGATTGATGTGCAGTGGTGCAAATTGGTTTAAACTAGTTTATCTGTATCCTGACTGAACCAGATTAGTGTAATCACTTGAAGCATAGGGGATCTCTCTATTTAGGGCATTAGGAGTCACTTAAGTGAGATATATAGTCTTATGTTTATATGTGACAATTGTAGCCTAACCCTGGATGATATAATAAAAGAAAAAACTAAGTGAAATGGCTTGAATAACCATTTGATTTGAATTAAGGATAGCAATTATGACACAAAACATAAATGTTAATGCAGAAAATTCATTATTATATGGATGTTTTATGTAAATCTTAGTAACATGCATACAAAGCAGCTTCAGTTCTACTACTAGTCTAAGGCCATGCAGATATCAGGATACTTACAAGCCTGGCATTTGAATGGAATTAGGTCGAGCGTATGGCTATTGTTTATACACATAGGTTAGTGCTTTGCTTAGGCCTTCTATGACTCATCCTTTACGTCACAATGCATTTACGACATCATAAAATTATAGTTAATCGATCTCATGAGCACAGACATGAAATGAGAAATATCGTCAGAGCGTAACTAGTAGGTGAGAAGAATTAAAACAATTATTTTAAAATGCATAAAATGTACTGTTACAACAAAAGCGTGATTCTTGCGGCTACAGTGCATATAAAATCATATCTTCTGGTTTACTTGTAACATTTGAGCCGTAATTGTTGATGCTGGTGTTTGCGAAATCGTCACTGAACCTTTTGTAACCGTCAGATGGCGAAGACGGGCTTCGCAACGAAGCCATTTTTCGACACTAAAATTTTTTGACGAATTTATTTTTTGATTTTGACGTTTAGGTCAAATAGTTTTTTGTAAAGTTCAATCTAGCAAGGGATTTGGCCATACAGCCTCTGTTGTCAATTTTGAGTTTTTGGTTTAAAAATGTAAATATTTTATAAAGAAATAAATATTTGAATAACTATTTAAATCATTTTTCAACGTTTGAGTAGGAGTGCAATCAGTGCAATTAATTTTAATTTATTAATATGTAACGCTAAGTATAACGTTGTAATACAAAATATAATACGTTTTTAAAGCAACCCTTGAAATGAAACGTTATCGTCGCGTTCAAGATTATTTATTGCAGCCATAGACAAATGTCTTCTATATCGTAAAAACCGGTAAATAGATTTTATAGGCACATCACTAAGCAACCATAGGCTAAAAGTTTTGTCTATGACAATTTCTTTTTCTTGATCCCGGTTGGAATGTGAGTTGATGTTGTATTTATCGAAAAGAAATCCATTTAAATTCGTTTGAAATAGTAAGATTTATATTATTTAATGTGTAATGTTCTAAGTTCCTCCCATGAGCAAGTGATATTGTGTTATATTTTTGGAAATCCTGCCCTAAAAATATAAGTTTTGCGGGATAAAAGTTTGACATTTCTCTGTGATGGTGCATTTGCAGTGATAATTCGAGTTTATAAGTGCAATTACGGGTTGAAAGCCTTTTCGGTTTGGTCTGCTAGTTATATTGTGTCACTTGGTTGTGGGAAATAAGTTTCAAACAATTCTAACCTAAGTTGTGGAGGTCAGGTGGCAAGTTTGTTTTGAGGTTGTATTTGGTTTGTGCAGATCATAAATGGCTCCACCACAGCCCAAGGCGGCGGCCAAGCCCGCTGCAGCCCCCGCGGGCGGAGTCAAGAAGGCCAAAGTTGGCAAACCGAGGAATTATGACCTGGGTAATGGAGTTGTTCGTTTCTCCCAGTCGAAGATGTTCCACAAGAAGGTAAGCGTGATTCTTGAATCCTCCAGCTATAATTATTCTATTATCGCAGAAGTTGTTCCATTTATATCAACAACACAGGTAGTTCAATAATAGTGTTTGACTACCAATGCCATGTGTACCTACCTAAGTAGGTATATCTATCATGATAATATGGTTGTAAAGTACTACTTATTTATTACTATACAAAAACTGTATTTAGATCTCTTCTGTATAATATTCTAAATGAAATAACAATTAATCTCACATGCTATCTCTAGAAATCGCTACTGTATTAAACATGTTGTATAATTTTTTCAGGCTAAGTACAAGTTTGTGGGCAAAAAGAACCCGAAGGCTGAGAAACCCAAGAAGCCCACCACAGTGGTGAAGCAGATTGGTGGTGAGAAGAATGGAGGCACCCGTACCGTCCTTCTCCGTCGCAGAAGGTCTTTCTACCCTACCCAAGACAAGTGAGTGTTAATTATTTTGATTTTGAAAGATCATTACGGAACTCTTTATAATTATCACAATAGTTAGTTGTACATATACCTATCAAGTACAATCCTTTTTTGAGGATCTTTCTAAATAAATGCAGTACCTACAGATACTAGAAAAGAATGAATGAGTATAATAGCTGTAATTTAGATAAAATATATTTTTAACATTATACCTATAATAGAGATTTAGGGTGGTATTAATAAACTAATCTCAGCTGAGACTGCCCTCAAGATCATGCTCAAGTCCCTGTATCTAGAAGTGTCACATTGACATGATCTTGAGGGCAGTCTCAGCTGAGATTAGTTTATTAATACCACCCTTAGACCCCTGCTAAAAGTGAAATCTATGTATCCGTAAACTTGGACTGTCTATAGAATTTTAGTAGAATAAATTGTTCACAAACAGTAGAAATTATCTAATTTTTGCTTGCTTTAGTCATAGATATAAAGTTTTGGACATTTGATTATTAAGTAATTAATTTTGCATTTTCTGTAAATTTTGGTTATAGATATGATTTTTAATGAATTATAAAAGTAAAATACAAATAGGTAAATGATTGTACTTTATTTATCAGTCATTTTATGTCATAAATGTAAAATTGTACTGAGTAAACCTACAATGACTGCTTAGTTACAAAGCGGTACACAAATAAATGCTACAGAGATTACTGTGTTGGTTCTCTTTTAGACTACCAATAGAAATTATCTAAAACTTATAAATTGGTTATGGATAGTTTTTTAGGACATCTAATAGTTTAGGTTATGGAGCTCCATAACATCCACAAAATATAATAAATAAATATATGATGGGATCCTATCCCATATATTTATTATGCACACATTCCACAAATCTACGCATTCCATAAGCATTTCTCTTCTGATTGAACCAATTAAGGTCTTCATATTTTTTTTATATTTTCCTCTAATCAATCTTTCCACCAGCCCAATTTATTCCACACCCCAAAAACATGAAACTCACGATAATCCTCCACGATAGATGGTGATACGGCTCACCACCTATCACATGGTCTAATAGGTACTTAGATTATCTGTCTGTCTGTCTGAATAACCCGATTGGGATCTTGCGATGATGTACATTTGACTTGGGATATAGTTGTGAGCTTATTCTACTAACAATCTGAACTGACAGTTGTTCAAAATAAATTTATCTTGTTTATTTTATGAAACTCTTGTATCCGATTCCAGGATCCGCACCAGCTCGCACCACAAGACGTTCAGCAAGCACGTGCGCCGGACGAGGCCCCACCTGACCCCCGGCACAGTGTGCATCCTGCTGGCCGGCCGCCACGCCGGCAAGCGCGTTGTGCTCGTCGGAGTGCTGCCCAGCGGTCTACTGCTTGTCACCGGACCTTTTGCTGTGAGCCTTTTTACTTAATTTTACATAACTGACCATAACGCTCATATCATCTAGAATAAACTAATTTTATTCTATAAAAAAAATATATATGGTGTTACTGACATCGTGACGAAAACTAAGAGGGATGATGATTCAAACCATGATTCTAAGTTGTTATCAAGTGGAATTTACCGTCGCAAAAGAATAGAACCGAAAATTATTTAAATAAATACTAATATTTTCTTGACTTTTCCGACACGAAATTCCACTTGATATCAACTCAGAATCGTGGTTTGAATCATGCCTCTTAGTATTTGTTATGATGTCACTAACACCCTGTACATTGCCCAGGGAGAGATGAGCATGGAATATTGTCACAATGGTACTGATTCTTAATTTGAATGTAGTTCCAAAAGTAGCTCCATCTCTTTCTTGTACTTATTGCAAGTATAGGACAGCGCTATTCTTCAAACAGTCAAGCTAAATTAAGTTGATGTCTGCAGGAAACATCCCCATTATAAATCTGATGGGGTTTGATGAATCTTAACTAATACTACATATCATAAATACTGTTCAATGGCACATAAACAGAAATAGCATACACCTGACTGACAATACTTTGGGGCTTCCTTAGGGGCCTTTGGCGGCGCAATAGTAACCCTGACCACCACGGTTGATGGGGTTGGTAGTCCACCTCACAACCCACATGATAGAAGAAGAGAAGAACTGACAGTAATAGGCTTGCACTTGTGGTTTTTTGATTTGGATAGGTATTTTTAAGGTGTTATGGTCCTTTATGTATGTTTAGTATGTTTACAGTCCTTTTCAACAAAGAAAATTATGTCTAATCTTGCAATGTAATCTATATCTCATTGTTTTCTCCTGTGTACAATAATCTGTTAATAAACAAATAAGACAAACCCCATAAACCAAATAACTTATATTGGCTACCCTAGCACGCATAATGGGCCATCTTAGGGTGGTATTAATAAACTAATCTCAGCTTCGGGACTGCCCTCAAGATCATGTCAATGTGACAGTTCTCATATAAAAACAGAGACTTGAGCATGATCTTGAAGGCAGTCTCAGTTGAGTCGTTTATTCATACCACCCTTAAAGTATAAATGCGTAAAACAGAGCCCACTAACTATTGGCTACCCTACTTTCCAGTTCAACTCATGCCCCCTGCGCCGCGTGCCCCAGCGCTACGTCATCGGCACCTCCACCAAGGTGGACCTGGGCGACTTCAAGCTGCCCGCGCACCTCGACGACACTTACTTCAAGAAGAACAAGAAGAGTGTCAAGCGCAGCGTCAAACGCAAGCAGGGTGAAGACATCTTCGCCACCAAGAAAGAGGTCAGCAGACATTTTTTATTACATACTATCGGCGGTTTTATTACATAACTTCCTGCGTGGTCCAGTGGTTGAGCATTGTACTCACGATCCGGAGGTTCCGGGTTCGAATCCCGGTGGGGACAAATCACAAAAATCACTTTGTGATCCCTAGTTACATTACAGGATCACCTGATTGTCCAAAAAGTAAGATGCTCTGTGCTTCGGCACGTTACGCCGTTGGTCCCGGTAACTGCTTATTGGTGTAAATAAGTAGTCACTACATGAGCCATTTCAGGGGCTTTTGGCGGCTCAATAATAACCTTGACGCCAGGGTTGAGAGTTGATGAGACTTATCATTCTTTCCCCAGAAATACGTGCCAAGCGAGCAGCGCAAGGCAGACCAGAAGTCAGTGGACGAGGCGGTGATTAAGGCCATCGGCAAGCGCACGGACAAGAAGCTGCTGCGAGGCTACCTCAAGTCGGCCTTCGGACTGCGCTCGAGCCAGTACCCGCACCGCCTGCGGTTCTAGTTGTAAGACGACAATATAACATCTAAATACTACCAAAGTCTTTTATTTTTATGTCTGTCGTGTTAAAATTGATCACGTTGGCTGGCGTATATTAGAACGCGGTAACGAACGTCATTTGAGATTCTAAGAAGGATACGCTACGCTTTCTAGTACTATGACGATACGGAGTGTTTCTCACTTTATTGAACGCTCGCCTGACTATTAATGCTGATGGGAGCGCTAAATGAGGTGGAATACTTTAGGATATAAGGTAAATAAATAAAAGTGTTATATTTCGGCAGTACAGAGCAGTTTATTGCAGTCACTTGTACTTGGCGGGGTGTCGCGGCCGCGCCGACGACGCGTTGCGCGGCCGCTGGCCGTGGCGCTCGCGCCACTCCGCCTCCAGCCGCGCGTAGATACCGCCTGAAATGACAACGTAATTACTCGTAGGATGTACGGTCACAAGCATTAACCCAGTTACTCCTAAAACTATTTATGGTCTCCGGATTTCGTAATTTTTCAATAAGTGTTTTATTGTGGTGCCAAAGTCTTCGGAAAAATAGTGAATAAAATCTATCTCTTCTGGGAAAGCGGGAAAATCATGGCCGTTTAAACGCCCAGTAGGAATATCCACTACTAACATACACAAGGAAATATAGCTGTATTAAAATACAATTTAAGTTTTCTTGCGCACTTTTATTTGCAACATAAACATTTTAACTGTAATATGATAATATTTCTACTATTCGGCAGTGTGATATGTAAGAAAACATGCTTTGGGGAGCAGAGAAACAGTACATTTTTTACAAAAATAATTATTTTTTTTCTTGCATACAGCACACCTCAGCTGATTTTCTTTATATTCCACCAGATGCTCCATTCTGTCATAACGGGACGTTTCACGATAGCTTCTTGACGTTGGACGTGGACCACGCTTTTCCGTTTTTTGATACGTCTCCAGAGTTCTCCAGTAAGCTTCTTGCTACCGCCCTGCGATAAGTCAGATGATAATATTCGCCACTATCAGCCTTGTACAACTGCCAAGCATTGTGAACAGCCATGTCGAGGCAATGACACAGCAATGGAAAATACCATTTTCCCCCCTGATGCTGGTTAAAATATAGGTATTTTGGTCAGCTCAATCTCGATTTTTTGCCCCTCTGGGAATCTATGTGCATTGTGACGGTTCCTTCACTGATATTTTTGATTACGTGGCACTGTCACGGCTATAAGAGATGTATCACATTCGGTAGGTGCAGTGACATTTGATATAATCTGTTTCGGGGGATCCGCAGCTTCATCAATAGATACAATGCCTGTACATCTTCTTTAGGCTATCGTAGACAAAGGCAATTCATGTTCAATGTCAAAAAATTCGTCGTCTGAATAAATCAGGTCCGCTTGAGCTTTCAGCTGAGATCCTGAAAAACCCAACAATTTGAATCAATATATAAAAACTAATAAATAACTGTGTAATGGTAATAAATGTATTATGAACAAATGTATAACTATTTCGCTTACTAGCTTACCTAGAAGATTATGCCAAGTTACAACTTCTTCGCCTCCAGAATCCTCATCAGTTATATCAGCGTTCGCATTTTCAGGTGGTAAAATAGCTACGCCCTTGGCAATTGATCGTTATCGTCAATACACTCCAGATCTTCGATAATTTCAATCAATCTCAACGGTTTCATATAGCGCGGCCTGGAAAACATAACAGACGTTGATTCTCCTACTGGGCGTTTAAACGACCATAAACTTTCAAGATCAAAATTGATATAAAAAACTCTTGTAAGATACTTTATTTTCCATTTCTTGACTAATATGTACTTACGTCTCAATAAAGCTATAAGTAATAAACAATAATATCTCGAAAAACTAATAAAAACTTACCTCTTAGAAGCCATATTTCGACATATTTTATTAACTGTCACTTAAAACCGCAAAATTAATTGAAAATAGGCACACAAATAGCATAAACAAGTTACTGTCATGAAGTTTAATTAACACTAAGGAGAATAACGCAGAGATAACTAGTGTAGAAAACATTAATTCTACAAATAATCGAGGGTAGATTTGATAAGTATTGGCGGGCGTTTAAAAGGCCAGTAGGGGAATCTGGGTTAATATGTATACACTTTGATACCACGTCACATTAACTTTTTTGACAAATTGAACCGTAAGTCTCACTAAATGTCAAATATGTTAGTGCGACAGGGTTCTAAAGTGGGTACATGATATTGCTCATGACTGTACCCTGTGGGGTACTGTGGCCTAACGCCACGTCCCGGACATTATATAAAAAGCCTCGTTTTACACAGACACTACACTAAATATATGTATAGAAGACTAAATTAAGACTGAGGAGGGGTCTGGTTAACCGAGCTCATCCTCTCGTGGGAAGCAGAGAGCTGCTGTTCTATGCGTAGTATTATTCCTTATTATTATAGCACGCTTCGGTACACTAAAATTTTTAGGACAATCAGATGATCAGCCTTTGAAGTGCTAACCAAACTAGGGATCAGATATTGGTACAGTGTTAAGAGTCACCTGGTGGGGTCTTGATCTTGGTGGGCGGCAGGGCGGCGCGGCGGGCGAGCGCGGCCCGCATCTGCCGCGCGGCGCGCTCCTCGAAGCGCCTCTGGCCGTCCTGGTTGCTGCGGGCCGACAGCGACGCCACCCACTGGCGGCCCACCACGCGGGACCGCTTGCTGCTGCTGTGCAGAGAATACAATCCTTGTGGTAAAGGTTGCAGAGAAAGGTACCTAATCAGAGAACGCGTGCCGTACATGGTAGTACATACATACATAAACTCACGCCTATTTCCCACCGGAATAAGCAGACTATAGAATTTCTTTGCTTTGATCCTGACACACTTCTCTTGCTTCCTCCACATTCATCAATCGCTTCATACACGCACGCCGGTTCAGAGTAGATGGTACTAAACCTTTTCTAGGAACATCTCCAATTTGGTCAGTGTAAGTCCCACATGGTATATAGTCGTACATGATAGTACGGATTATTATCCTGGCTCAAGCTCCGAATTCGACTTTATGAGTTTGAATTCATCATAATTCATCATAGATAAATTGATACCGCGTGATTTCCAGGATTTGTCATAATCATTTACTCGCAATAAAAATGGTATTACAGTTTGCAGTTGGTCAGCATTTAAAATTTGGTTTACATTTTTAGTTATTTATTAGATTATAACATGCAAATAGTAAAACAAAATTGATAATTGATTTTTTGTGCCCGGTTAATGGCTATAAACTCGCCTCTAACACGTGGGACTTAAACATAATAGCTAACGAGGAGTGGGTGTAGTAGGAGTTAGTGACATCGTAACGAAAACTTTGAGGGATGATTCAAACCATGACTCTTGAATTGATATCAAGTGGAGTTATGTAATAATAGATTAAAATAACAGTGAATAGTCAGTAAATACTTAGTAGTAGGGGGTTGAGGAGCTCGGTGGCGCAGCGGTAAACGCGCTCTATCTGCGATTGTTGAAGTTACGCAACTTTCACAAAGGCCGGTCATAAGATGGGTGACCACAAAAAAAAAATTCATCTCGAGCTCCTCCGTGCTTCGGAAAGCACGTTAAGCCATTGGTCCCGGCTGCATTAGCAGTCGTTAATAACCATCAATCCGCACTGGGCCCGCGTGATGGTTTAAGGGCCGATCTCCCTATCCATACACAGGGAAGGCCCGTGCCCCAGCAGTGGGGACGTTAATGGCCTGATGATGATGATGAGTAGGGGGTTTAAGGATTGAGATATCGGCACCGCAGTGAAATAGTACGGCACCCGGTTCTTGGCAGTTTGTCACTGTTCACCGTTGGAGGCTTTCAAACATAACAAGCAGGTCGAGCAGACTTACTTATTCCGCGCATGCGGCGGCGGCGGGCGCGGAGCCCGTCGCGGCGGGGCGTCTTCATCGCTCCTGCCCGACCCGGCGCTCTGCTCACTCTCGTCAGAAGAGCTCTCCTGCTCGTCGCCGCAGTCGCCGGAGTCTCCGCCCCCGCACGCGCCTTTCTTTGTATACATAACGCGTGATCACTTTCGTACAAAAATCTCGACTAGGATGGATTTCCACCAAAGCGGAGAGGGGAGAAGCGGAGACTAATTAACGCCAGGGAAAACGACTGATTGTGATGTGCAAGAATCGACCAATCAACGCGGGGACAGAGCGTCTTCTCTCTCACTTCCGTTCCGCTTTGTTGACAATCTTTCTATATCTCCCTCGCATTGATAGGTCGATTGTTGCACATCTCCGCTGCACTCCTCTCCGCTTTGGCGGAAATCCTCCCCAATGTTTGCTGCACATAGAGCCGGGAAAGCGGGAGAAGCGTTTTTTTCTATTTTAGATAAAACTCACGCCCGTTGTCCTGACTGAGGCGGCCAGAGTTTTGTTTTGTTTGTTTGCCAAAGAGTGACGTCATTCAAGACGCCATGACAGTCTTGAGTGTTTTTGAGCGAAATTTACACTTCTCATCAAAAAAATCGAAACACTTCCGTTTTCATTGTTTCTGTCCGAATTTAACACAAAAAAGAATTCATACGATGAAAAAAAATACATAAATGTATAGCTGGCAGTTTGGTCATTACAGTAATAAGCGAAAATTCTAAATTCAAAATTAGAATTTCATTTGTTTATCTTATAAACGAAGTGAATCACTGTTTTGAGACAAATGTGTGTTTAGGGTTGGAGTACATTTAGCGTTTAAAAACTAAAAATTGGCGCCTATCCTTAAACTTTTTGTTTTTTATTTCAATACTGTGACTTTGGGACGTCTGAAAAAAGGTTTTTTTTCTAAAACGTATGGATACTTCGCCCACAGAAGCCGCCCAAGTTGTGGCATTGCTGGATTCTGGCCTTAGTCAGCGTGTTGTGGCTGCAAGACTGCATCTAAGCCTGTCATCTGTTCATAGAGTCTATAAACGTTATCGGGAGACTGGTTTGTTCACGCGCCGTTCAGGATCTGGCAGGAATCGGGTCACTTCTGAGCGAGATGATCGATTTATTGTAACAACTTCTTTAAGAAATCGACGCCTTAACGCTTTTCAACTGCAGCAGCGGCTTCGTGTTGTACGAAGGGTGGCTTTAAGTGACTCTACAATTAGAAGAAGGTTGAAGGATCGTGGACTGGTACCGCATAAGCCAGCAAATGGGCCGAAATTAACTGCAGACCATCGAAGAGCGCGCCTTAACTTTGCACGTGAGCACCTAAATTGGTCATACCTACAGTGGAGCAAAGTTCTCTTTTCTGATGAGTGTAAAATTATGCTGTATGGTAACGACGGAAGGAACAAGGTCTACAGAAGAGACGGAGAACGCTATGCACAATGCTGCATTGAAGAAAAGGTCAGCTATGGTGGCGGTTCTGTAGGTATGACCAAT
This sequence comes from Pectinophora gossypiella, assembly GCF_024362695.1. Taxonomy (NCBI): domain Eukaryota; kingdom Metazoa; phylum Arthropoda; class Insecta; order Lepidoptera; family Gelechiidae; genus Pectinophora; species Pectinophora gossypiella. The sequence goes on from NC_065423.1 coordinate 9,808,706, forward strand.
TTAGGTGCTCACGTGCAAAGTTAAGGCGCGCTCTTCGATGGTCTGCAGTTAATTTCGGCCCATTTGCTGGCTTATGCGGTACCAGTCCACGATCCTTCAACCTTCTTCTAATTGTAGAGTCACTTACAGCCACCCTTCGTACAACACGAAGCCGCTGCTGCAGTTGAAAAGCGTTAAGGCGTCGATTTCTTAAAGAAGTTGTTACAATAAATCGATCATCTCGCTCAGAAGTGACCCGATTCCTGCCAGATCCTGAACGGCGCGTGAACAAACCAGTCTCCCGATAACGTTTATAGACTCTATGAACAGATGACAGGCTTAGATGCAGTCTTGCAGCCACAACACGCTGACTAAGGCCAGAATCCAGCAATGCCACAACTTGGGCGGCTTCTGTGGGCGAAGTATCCATACGTTTTAGAAAAAAAACCTTTTTTCAGACGTCCCAAAGTCACAGTATTGAAATAAAAAACAAAAAGTTTAAGGATAGGCGCCAATTTTTAGTTTTTAAACGCTAAATGTACTCCAACCCTAAACACACATTTGTCTCAAAACAGTGATTCATTTCGTTTATAAGATAAACAAATGAAATTCTAATTTTGAATTTAGAATTTTCGCTTATTACTGTAATGGCCAAACTGCCAGCTATACATTTATGTATTTTTTTTCATCGTATGAATTCTTTTTTGTGTTAAATTCGGACAGAAACAATGAAAACGGAAGTGTTTCGATTTTTTTGATGAGAAGTGTATTATGAAATTCTTCTTGAAAATATAATTTATTTTGATAAATAATACGTTTTTGGGATACAATGCGTATTAAGGTATATTATTAACCAATATTTGAAATTTAGTCAACTAGCCTATTATAATGAGGTGTTTAAGTACACTTCTCATCAAAAAAATCGAAACACTTCCGTTTTCATTGTTTCTGTCCGAATTTAACACAAAAAAGAATTCATACGAAGAAAAAAAATACATAAATGTATAGCTGGCAGTTTGGCCATTACAGTAATAAGCGAAAATTCTAAATTCAAAATTAGAATTTCATTTGTTTATCTTATAAACGAAATGAATCACTGTTTTGAGACAAATGTGTGTTTAGGGTTGGAGTACATTTAGCGTTTAAAAACTAAAAATTGGCGCCTATCCTTAAACTTTTTGTTTTTTATTTCAATACTGTGACTTTGGGACGTCTGAAAAAAGGTTTTTTTTCTAAAACGTATGGATACTTCGCCCACAGAAGCCGCCCAAGTTGTGGCATTGCTGGATTCTGGCCTTAGTCAGCGTGTTGTGGCTGCAAGACTGCATCTAAGCCTGTCATCTGTTCATAGAGTCTATAAACGTTATCGGGAGACTGGTTTGTTCACGCGCCGTTCAGGATCTAGCAGGAATCGGGTCACTTCTGAGCGAGATGATCGATTTATTGTAACAACTTCTTTAAGAAATCGACGCCTTAACGCTTTTCAACTGCAGCAGCGGCTTCGTGTTGTACGAAGGGTGGCTGTAAGTGACTCTACAATTAGAAGAAGGTTGAAGGATCGTGGACTGGTACCGCATAAGCCAGCAAATGGGCCGAAATTAACTGCAGACCATCGAAGAGCGCGCCTTAACTTTGCACGTGAGCACCTAAATTGGTCATACCTACAGTGGAGCAAAGTTCTCTTTTCTGATGAGTGTAAAATTATGTTGTATGGTAACGACGGAAGGAACAAGGTCTACAGAAGAGACGGAGAACGCTATGCACAATGCTGCATTGAAGAAAAGGTCAGCTATGGTGGCGGTTCGTGGACGGTTTGGGGAGGAATCAGCGCCGACGGTAAGACAGAGCTTGCTTTCGTGTCTGGGCCACGTCTGCCTGCACTAAACTGTCATCGGTACGTCGAAGAGTGTCTCGAGCCTCATGTAATGCCCTATGCACATTTTATTGGCAACGGCTTCATATTCATGCACGACAATGCTAGGGCTCACACCGCGGGCGTCGTACGAGATTATCTTAACGAAGTCGATATCTCTATTATGGAATGGCCAGCAAGAAGCCCGGACATGAATCCCATTGAACATCTGTGGGATGAATTAAAGAGACGAATTCGAGCAAGAGATCCTGCCCCAGAAACACTTAGCCAGCTGCAAGATGCAATCCAAGAGGAATGGGACAATATACCACAGCATGTGATCGTGACTCTCATCCGATCGATGAAGAACCGTATGGAAGCAGTAATTAGAGCTCGGGGAGGGAATACAAGTTATTAAATAAACGTTTTTTAGCTTTTTTTTCATTTACGTGTGTTGTTTTATCCATTTCCTTTATACTCCATACGGAATAAAAATGACTCATTTAACAAAATACGAAACCTATGAAAAATTCATTTAAATTTAGAACATTAACATTAAGATTTGATAAGCTCATATTACTCACTATTAAACGACATTTAACATTTATTCCTAAATGTACACATTTTTCTGATAATCCTGACAAAACGTAAACTTGCAAGGTGTTTCGATTTTTTTGATGAGAAGTGTATATTTGCAGTTTATTTCTACAAAAAGTAGCACCTGTTCCATTGCCAGTAGGTAAGTAACGAACCGCACTAATTAGGCTGGTTACCTACTGGCTTGTATACAAGTAAAGATAGGCTGTCTTATAAGAACTTATTTGGTTAGCTACCCCCTTGCGATTTTATCTACGTGTGCTGTGCCGACAAAGTTGTTTTGTCCATTAGTCTACATATAAATATCATGGTTAAAGCAGTCAATTAATACATCATGTGTATAGAACATGTTTTTCCCAACTACCCACCTAAGTATACTATCTAAGACATCGATAAAAACTACTTACAAATCTACATGTCACACCAATATATCTACACGATAAAATATTACTTGCTAACATCGAATTACTGGAGTGCAAAACTCTACTTATTTACAATTTTATTTAATATAGGTCAGTACTAGTCTAATGAGTAAATGAATATGAAATAGCTTTGTTTTTTATTGTCTATGGTTTAACTGTAAGTAGTTATTAAAAATGGCGCGTCTGCTTAGACTAGACATTCAAATACCATTGCTCGAAGTGGCCGGCCACTGCGGTGTTGCTCCGAGTCCTTACCTTGGTTTTGGAGCCTTCAGGCCTGGGTGGGGACTTGAGACGTGGCTCCTTGATCGCACTGGGGTTGTTGACGTTTTCGGTCGGGGAGGTCGTGCTCGAACAGTTTCCAGCCAGTGAGTGGCACGAATGACACGACGCTCTCGCCACGGCCAGAGAGGGTGACTCGGGCCGCGCACATGCTAGCGATGCGGTTACGTTTTTAAGAAAAATAAAAGGGCGGGAAACCCTTTCGCAAATTCAACTGTCAAGCTACTTGTCAAAAAAGTTGGGTACCTATTGCGATTTCTTAGAAGTTGTTACTGATGTGTTGTTAACCATATTTAATATACCATTAGTTGAAAATAATTTGTTTGAAATAGGTAGGTAGGTATCAATTCAGTTTTGTAGGTTAGGTTCAAAATGTAAGGAGTAAGTATGTAGTAATGCAAATCTTTGGGTACTTACTTCAAAGTGTCTACCTACCGAAGTAAACTTATACATGTTAATACAAACGTCAGCATAAACTACTAAAAACTTGGAAATGCCACAGAAACATTGTGTATTTACATGATTTGCCAATTGCACAAACGAAATTTTGTTTTGAAGCGTCGGTAAACATGGCCGCTACATGTATTGCCAATCAGCGTATTTACAGCGGATCTCCGTCGTCAATACATAATATTTCGAGGGTGCGACGACGTACGGTTATTTAAAAAAAACGAAAATCTTAAAGGAACGTAGCACAAAAGTCGGTTAATTAATAGTTTCCTATTTTGAAATACCCGCATAAAAAAAATTAAATCCGTCTATAACTGACGAAAATATCATAAAAAACATACATACTAATTATACATACAGCCAAATTGAAAACCTCCTCCTTTTTTGAAGTCTGTTAATAAGCCATTAAATAGAATCAATACGAAGTAGATAGGTAAGTTCGTTTAAATCAAATGATGTGATAAAGTTTTGATAATGATTTTACTGTAGGTAAGTTTTACTTCCAAATGTTTAGCCGGGTGAGAGCCCACAGCGCTCCCCATTTGTCCGGCCAAGTGGTTAGTTATTTAGTTGGGCCAAATCTACAATAAAGTCACGTTAAAAAACATCCAAATATTTTACTAAAATTGGTTAGCTACGCCGCCTAAGCGCCATTTTAATCTAGGCGCATATTCGTGGGTTGCCTCAAATCTTTTTAAATACAGTTCGAATAAAGAACTCGTACGGCGTCGCACCAAAGTTTGTCCTACACACAATAAGCAAAGCGTGGGTCTCACGGTTGAACTTGTTATTGCTGGTGTACAGCTTGCCGAGTAGACCGAGGGAGGGTCTAGAGGGCACCAGTTGGATGCCCTCCCACCAGAAGACCTCCTTGCATTGCAGGCGGCCGTTGCTGTCCTCTCCCGGATCTGCGGGCACATTTGTAATCCCTAACGTTTCTAGGTGAATAAAGAGAAAGGATCAGGAATGAAAAACTAATAGAAAAGTAGGTACAAAACGTAACTATAAATACTTAATATACTTACGGGCAATCCACATCTGGTTTAAACCCGATGCTTGGATAAAAGTATAGAATAAGGAATAATGGTACTAATTCCTGTAGACACCATCTAATTTTAAGTTATACCTATCTGTCATTTTCTTATCCGCCGAAAAGGACGGGTAATCGTAAAGTAAGTATAAAATTTATGGAACACACGTCAATTTTAAGCATAAATCTAAAACAACTCTATAAGTAAACAATTTGTATTGGCTAATAACCCGACAGAATCAAATTGACAGCACACGTCAAACGGTTTGCAACCAGCGAGATACCGGTTCCACCAGAGAGACATTGGTTCGCCCGGGTTATTCATTCTTTACTCATTCTTCCTAAAATTAAGAGCTGTCAATCATCCGTCCCTTTCTTTTTCGGTGGATAAGAAAATGACAGGTACTTATAACTTAAAATAAAATTAGGAGGTGTCTGCGGGAATCGGGGCCAGTATGCGTACGCATGGGTAACTCTTTACCCCGCACCAATTAATATCTGGCGCCGATCTCATTCCCTCTGAGCCTTACTTTTGCCGCTAATGAGGAAGTGCGTGCTCCATGCATCTAGGTATGACTGTTTAGCACCAACCTCTAGCAACCAGTCGGGTGAGCCGGTCGGGGAACATGAGCTGCGGCGGGCGCATGGCGATGATATCGCGGAACTTGCCGTAGATCTCCATCACAGCCGCGTCTGACGCCAGTCGCTCGTCCGTCATGTGCTCGCGGAACTGGCAACCCTGTGGAGACATACCAAAATACATTTTCTGAACTGAAACGTGCGAGTCGTCTGTGACATTCTTGTTAGCGTTCGTGATTCTAATAAGACACCTCTTACTAATGAAGGCCTGTCTTTAAAATAAAGGATCAGAGTGGACCATACTCTAATACGTCACGTTGTTTCATTGCGAGTTGGTGACAGTCTGGACTACGCCAAGTTGGTTGCCAATAAGTTTTCAGATTCCCCGAACGAAGGCCCTGCAACATGCCAGAAATCAAACACCTGAACTCGCAGTGTTCCTGGTGATCATCTCGAAGCGATAGGCTAACCATCCACCACCCACTCCACCCACGCCTGCCTTTAGCCACTCTATCTGATGAGAGCGATATCGTGGCTTGAACTCAGTGTTCCTGGTGAAGGTCTCGAAGAAGTAGAGGTTACACGGCTGGCTGACAGCAGGCCTTCCGACACTCCCATCTGATGGATACAGCAGGGGAATAGCAGCACGAGCTGACGGAACCGTGTCTCGAACTCACAGTGTTCCTGGTAATGGTCTCGAAGCGGTAGGCACGCTCGCCGCAGCAGGGGTAGCGGCCGGCTGGCAGCGGGGAGCGGCCCTCCAAAGCAAACATGTGAGGCGGCTGCTCGTGGTGGCTGCACCACTCCATCTGATGGATATAGCAGGGACACAGATCAGCAAGGGTTTAACTTAGAGATAATATGTAACAATAGTGAAATTCCCACGACCTGTCAGCTAATGAGGAACGGTTGCTGGCTTGTATCAGCCTTCACATGGTTTAGTGAGACGTTATACAAGTTCTAAAGTCCAAAATATTTTAATTTGGGATGCTTAACGTCGACACTTGACACACAACCATAAACCAATAAAAGAAAAACCGGAATGGTAGGTAAACGAGTTTCTTTGCAAGAAATTGATTCGTCTTTTGTAGCTTATAGTTTTCTGAACAGTACCTAACAGACAAACTTTTCGTATCTTGATGTAGGTAAGTAAATATATTAATATTAAAGGGGGGCCTGTTCTCGGGAAATGGACTTATACAGGCAGATTATGCGCGTACGTTGTTATTTTCCTCGGACAGACTGCTTGACCTACTTCTACAGCTTCAAAACCTGACTGTGAGTTAACAAAAGACAAAGACATCACCTGATAAGCAGGGAAGAAGCTGTCGCAGAGCTGGCAGCGCAGGAAGTGGCAGTCGGCCCACAACCGCCAGTAGACGCGCCGCCACGACCGCAGCTCACCGTACAACCACGTTATATACTCGTTCAGGCTCCACGTTGGATCCCTACGAGGGAGAAAGAATATCACTGGCACGACAAGGGCCTTTGGTAGCTCAATTTTCTCCTATCGTGTGGGTTGTGAGGCTGATTACCACCCTCATGTCAACCCTAACGTCGTAGTAACGACTAACTTACATCAGTACCTAAGTAAGCTTGACCAACGGCTTAATGTGCCTTCCGAAGCACTGATAATTTTGCTTTCGGACTATTGGGTGATCAGCTTGTGAATATTATATACCCCACCGCCATATCACGAATCACAAACCGAGGACTTTTAACGTAAGACCACGGTGGCTAAATAATATATCCTGACAATACTAAAATCCAGGGTTTATGAGGTCGGTTATAACAAGAGAAGTATCTCAAAAGATACGAGAGAATTCGAAAGTGTGGTTAAACTAAGACCCTCCAGTTTAGGCCCCATTCTCATGAAATTTTATCATTATCAGCAGCAGCCTACGCTCGTCCACTGCTAGAGATACGCTTCTTCTATGGCACTAAGATCTATCCACGGGTTTTCTCCTCCAGCCGCTGACAACTTTTCGGATGTTGTCACTTCATTTAACCCAAGGGCGCACCGTTTTCCAAGACGCGGTCTCCTTTCGAGAATCTCCGAACACTGGTGGTCAATCTCATTAACTTTAACCCAAAAATATCCAGGAAACTGGTCTTTTTTCAAAGATCCAGTTAAAATTTACGCAAGTTGGCGACATACATAAGTTCCAACTGAATGTTTCCAAAAAGACCAAAGATTCTTGGATATTTTTGCGTGCACGGTAATTTTATTGGCTTCCGATGTTCAAAGAACTGCCCCCGTCTTCCCCAACAGTAGTCGGTTGACTGACTTTGTGTGTACGGAGATGACGTTTCCACGGCGGTCGACGCGCATACTGGCCGGCTGGCATGGCACCTGCTCCGCCACGTGTCGCCCCAGCAGCTTGTTGCATCTGTCAAAAAATAATTGGGTAGTGTCCAGGTCAAAGATAAATTATGAAATTCTCTCATCATCAGCCCATTAACGTCCCCACTGCTGGGGCACAGGCCTTCCCTATGGATGAATAGAGAGATCGGGCCTTAAACCATCATGCGGGCCCAGTGCGGATTGATGGTTATTAACGACTGCTAATGCAACCGGAACCAACGGCTTATCGTGCCTTCCGAAGCAAGGAGGAGCTCGAGATGATTTTTTTTTGTGGTCACCCATCCTATGACCGGCCTTTGCGAAAGTTGCTTAACTTCAACAATCGCAGACCGAGCGCGTTTACCGCTGCGCCACCGAGCTCCTCTGATTACGAAATAAAGACAGATCTAAAACTATCCAAAAAAAAAATATTTCATTTCAGTGATTAATTTGTCAATAATAACCCTGATGAGACCCAGGGCCGATGAAGTTGGTAATGCACCTCACAACCCACACGATAAGAAGAAGATTTAATAAATTAAGTACGAATTTATTCAAGAAAAACGTAATAATTCCGACATATTTTTATCACTTTGTTCTATGACGTCAGTGTGCTTTTTTATAGAAATTCTATAGCAATTTGGTGTTTTGACGTTAAACGTTACGAGCGGTAGATTACCTAAGTATAATATAAGATGTAAGTAAGTGACATTGTACCGAATGCTGAGGGGAATTTTGCAACGGAAAATTCCGCTTGATATTAACTCAGAATCATGGTCTGAATCACCCATCAAGGTTTTCGTTACGATGTCACTAACACCCTGTATATTTAACCCCCGATATATATTGTCTTTTGTATGTTTGTTTAACCCTTTCACGGACCATGGGCCATTGATGGTTCATAAATAGGTAATATGACACTTTGGAATCGGAACGTCATTAGGCGTTCTGTCCTTGAAAGTGTTAATTTGTATTCCTGTGTTATATTATGTTCCTTTTGTGCAATAAAGAATTGTGTTTTGTATTACTTGCTGCATTTGAACAGCGTGGCGAGGGTGGCATAGTGGCCGCGCAGTGTCTCCGGCACTGGTTCAGCTAGTGACAGGATCATCTTGCAATACAGCCGGGACTGGATTTTGTCCTTCCTGTCCCGGATCGCCTCCAGCTCTTCGTTCGTGTACATTGCTGCTAGTCTGTAGAACAAACGTGACATCCTAACTTAACTCTCTCTCTTTATTTACCTGAGAGCTGCGCTCTTGTCGGTGGAGTAATCGCCTTCAATACTCCATAGATAGGGTGTGTAGAACGGTGGTTGCCCCAACCGCCTTCCGTTCCGCAGTACACCGACCAATTTCTCAATCGGTGATGTTCTAGCTAGAGCCCAACCAGAATCCATTTCCTCGGCCTCCAACCAGTACTGATACCGCTGCTGCCCGGCATCAGGGGTGCGCTTTTGAAGTAGCGTCGCTACGTCATAAGATCGTCATAGAACCTAAGTAGCATTTTATAGGCCTAACTTAACTAGGCCTTTGCTCAGCAGTGGGATCATATAGGCTAATAATAATAATAATAACTTAACTAGGCGAGTATATTTTTAAACGTATTTAGGTACTTAATGCAACTTTGAAGTTTGTCACAGAAGGACCATCCATTTCACTTTATCATCAGCCGTAAGTTTTATCTATTCGTATAGTATTTGTGCGGTGTTAAATTGAGTGATAGAGTGAGAAACAGTGTGATAAGAGAGAGATGTGGTGTAAAAGACAATATAGTGATTAAGATTGAGAAGGTATTGTTAAGTTGGTTCGGACACGTAGAGCGGATGAAGGATAATAGGCTTACGAAAGCAGTCTATAAAGCGAAGGCTGGTGGTAGGGCTGGCAGAGGACCTAGAAGAACGTACACTGACCAAATCGGAGATGTCCTTAGGCTAACACGGACGGATTTGCAGCCATCATGCGAAAGCGGTGCGCTTCCATCCTGCGCCGCACGCGCGACAGTCCCAACACCATCCTGCGCGCGCTAGTTGACCGGTGGGACTCTCCGATGCTGGCTCGCTGGATTCGACTGCACGCAGTCGTATGATTGGCCGCCAGCGTCGGGGAGTCCATCCGGACTTGCCATTTTAATATATTTGTATGTTACTAACACTAGTTTTGTAAGCTTGCAATTTTACTAACAAATATGGATGTAATCAATGTGGATGAGTCCGAAATAAATGATTATTATTATTATATTATTATTAGAAAAGGTTTAGTACGATCTACTATGGCGTGCGTGTGTGAAGCGATTGATGAAGGTGGAGGAAACAAGTGGATTTCAGGATCGAAGCAAATGGAATTTCATAGTCACTGCCTACCCCGGTGGGAAATAGCCGTGAGTTTATGTACGTTGTATGTATGTTTTGTCTAACAAAAACTCGGTGAGGTGTGCGTACTTAGTTCATCTTGCGATGGATATGTACCTCTGACTACCCCATTGGATTATAGTCGCGAGCTTATGTTATGTTGTTATGAATGCAACTTATGCATAGCGTCGCTAATAGCCGTGGTAGCTCAGTTGGTAGAACGTTTGCCTCTCACTTTGAGGTCGCAGCGCAGACAAAATCTCTAGACACGCCAATTTGTTAAGTACTAATTTACATATAATTTACTAGTTACAAATAAAGCTGAAAAAAAATATCTATATAAAACGTTTTTTTTATTTTAAATCTCTATTTTCTATAGTTTAGAAAGATAAAATAAAAGTGTAGTATTTAGTTTGTCAGGCCAATGTAGGTAGGTATACAGATATGCAGATTTGTTGAGTAACCAACCTGTTTAGCAAGGCATCGCTGAGGCAAGCGAGGTTGGTCGATGTCTTGACGATCTCGTTCAAGTGCGCGTGGCAGTAGATGAAGCAGTCGTGGAGTAGTGGCTCCATCTGCACGGGAAAACTGGGTTCATACCCATACCCCATTCACTGCACTAAAGTAAAACCCAAAGGGGATTATCGGCTATACTTTACATAGCCCACGTAGTATTATTCCTTAATCTATGGTAGTAATACCACAGAATAAATAATAGTAAACTACTAGGTAAGAGCCTTCAGCGCTCCCCATTTGTCCGGCCAAGAAATTAATGCCATCTGCGGCAAATCTACAATAAGTCACGTCAGAAAAAAAATAGTACTACGTACATTGTTTTAAGTTTACGCGATTATTATCATAATTAAAACACATAATAACGGGTTCTTACTGCGTGGCACTTGCAACAGTGTCGAAATATCGGGAGTCTCATAACCCTGCTTTAAACGCAGTAAGAACGCGTTATTGTTTTAATTAGTACTACGTAGTATAAAACTCCTTTCACCACGAAATAGCAAATCAAATTATTACACGCAGAAGATCAACAAAGTGGCAGGCGCGACGCGGCAGTCGAAGCAAGCATGTTTGCCTACCATAAGTTTGCTGATTCGTTACCTGTAAGAAAGATGCGGAGACGAGTATAGGCACCACGTTGTGAGGGTCGAGCAGCGGCCAGTCTGCCACCAAAATCGTGTCTCTCTTAACCCATCGCATCAGCCAGTCAAAAATCTACAACACGCAAAAGCATTAAAAACTAGGTTTCCTCATCTACAAAACAGCTGTTTGTTTCGCTACGCTAGAGGTTCACAAAAATCCGAAAGTAAGATGACGGAACCTTCATCAAATATTTTACATTTTATTAAACGACATAATTATCAAATGATAACAAATAAACGTGTTATGCGTGTACAATAGACTAGTATTTTGTATTTGTGAAAATTAAAAATAAATCGGTAATGTCGCGATCTGGAGGTCGCGGGTCTCTAGTCTATTATAAAAATATACCTGTATATCACAATGCACCGATATATCCATGTCTTCCAATCTTTGACCGGCCGTCACGTCAGCAAAGTACCCCATTTTGGACACCAAAAGTTTCTGAGGACATCTGAAGTCTTTTTTCAGGCCTTTCACTTCGTCACACACATGAATCTCGACATCGCCTCTAAAAATATAATTATAAAAAGTCAAAAAGATATTCCGATACCGGGAATCGAACCCGAGCCTCCTGGGTGAGAGCCAGGTATCCTAGCCACTAGACCATATCGGATGTTGTTAATAGCAATGAAAATATTGTTTACGTCTTATTGAAAAGAGATTTGTTTTAAAATAATTTATAATTTCGTTTTCAATATAATTACAAAAATAATTATAATATTGAGTAAATTAAAATAATACCTAAGACCATAATACTATCCGATTAATTTTTAACAGCGCCATCTGACGAAAATTTAAAGGACTTACTCTTGTTTATGGCTGTTGACGCGTTGTTCTTGCGCGGCTATCACTGATTTTCGTCTTCCAAGACGATCTCTAGAATCTTTTTCGTTTACAAAACCTGAATAAAATAATATAAAAAAGCAATTTATGAAAACCAATGAAATAAATAAAATTTTTAAAAAAAATTCTGGCCTAGTTCTACTTACTTACCTCCAAAACTGGCAGGTTTTTTAACTTCCGTTGAAGTAGTAGAAGACTTTTTGATAATAGGCGCATAGGCACTTGTCGTCTTTGTGGGTTTTTTGTATCCTACAAGGTAAGGGAGAATGGAATCCAATATTCCTTCATTTATAACCTGAAATTCAGAATAGCGCCATCTATCGATTAAGTTTGGTAACAAACAATTTTAACTTGACAAGTATTTTTTTATTATTAATAGTCGAGTATAATCCAAGAAGTGTCTTACATCGTTAAGTTTACAGTTTAAATTGGCTTCAGTCCATACTCCCAACATTTCTACCTTAGCATCCGGTGGCAAAGACCTCCTCCTTACTTTATCTGCAAAGTTTATATTGTGGAAATAGTAACACGATAGGTTGTAAGGGGTTAAAAACTATCTACACATCTGAATTTGCCTTACCCTCTATTTCACTGCAGCTGTACCGCTTTCCTAATTGCTCTATTTCGTTGTTTTTTCTTGCGAGTGCAGTATCGCTTTTGCTTATAACTGGCTTTTGCTCCGTATATGCAGTTTGATACAGTAAATCCCGTTCCCCTTGTTCAATCACGTGGTTGATAACAGTTAGTTTCGTCAGCTCTTCCCAGTCAATCTTGGTTCCTTCGTCTCCTTCCCCTTCCAAATGCTCGTAAACTTGATAAGCAGTCTTCATAAAATCAAAGAAATCCTTTACGGTGATGATTTCGGGTGGAATATTAGTTTTTATAGCGGAATTTCTTCTAGAACTCATCTCTGATCGCGTAGGACTTTTGACTTTCCTACTATCTCCTTTTTGCATAAACATCGATGTTGTTTCCGCCTCAAGATTCGGACTAGCCATTTTTTCACCTTCAACTTATCCACCGAAAAGAAATTGAAAATTGTGTATCGATTTAACAAGCCTCCTAGAAACAAATCTTTCAACTCTAACTATAAAACGAAATGGTTTCAAACGATGTAAAAAAACATAATTTAATAAAACTAAAGTAATTTGGTTAATATATTGTTTAGAATCAGCTGTAAACAATTTTGAACAAAATCGTGGCATGTAACTCAAAAATACATTTTCATTTATTTACAAAATAAAGTGACGTACTGTAGCAACTGATAGAAATCTCTGACAAACATCAAATAAAACTGCAAAAGTTATATTTTATGGCTTTTCAGCGGATCTATACATATTTTTTTGGATTTTTCATTTTTATATTGTAAAAACAAGTTTACAAAATGTCAACTCTGTGCTCTTTGCCTGCCTACCGTGTTCGAAAAAAAAAATGTCTATGGTTAGGTGATATGTCATATCAACAAGATAGATTTTCTCTGTAGTATTTTGTTGTTCAACAAAGTTATTTATAATGTTTCTGGCTACATTTGATTATGGAAAGTCACCAAACCGAATATGACAAGGACGGTTTCTTGTCTGACACGTTCTGGAGGAGACCACAGCGCGCGATTCCGGGCAGACCTTGTCAGCGAGTCGGAGGCGGCGAGGTTATGTCTGGCTCATCGTACCAGCAGTTCCAGGCGTCGGTGAACGACGCTTGGGACCTCGGCGACGACGACATCATCTCGGGGATCGCCGACACCAAGATATCACGGGCCATATCGCAGACTGCCGCTTTAAACGTGATCAATTCTCATAGGAATAGTAGTAAGAACGTAAACAATAGTGACGTCAAAGTGGAGACTGAGAATGTGAAAAGTGAGAATTCTACGAGTGGTGTGAAGAAGAATGAGAGTAGGAGAAGTGTGGGGGCGGGGGCGAGCTCAGGGCCGATGCGGTACCCGGGGCGGCCGCGGCCGGTGCGGCTGTCAGCGCTGAGCTCGCGCGAGGAGAGCAGCGAGTCCAAGCTGGAGCGCTTCCAGCAGCTGCATGAGAACGCTGTGGTGGACCTGAACGAGCTGAAGCAGCTGAGCTGGTCTGGTATTCCTGTAAAGGTCAGTTAACTGCAAGTAGCACAGTGATGAGTCACTGACTTAATTACTTGTACAAACCACTGTTAATTGGTCACACTTGACTGAGTGTATGGGACTTGAGTGATGTACAACTTAGCTTGATTCACTGATTTTATAAAAGTGTATTTGATGCTTTGTAATGTGTAACCTTAAAGATTTAAGTAGTCATAGATACATAACCAGGAGGATCAAATTGCTGCATCCCATCATAGCATGATAACATGAAAATACCCAATCTGATAGAATCATACATTACTATATCCTTAGCTTAGCTTAGCTTAGTTACCAATATTTATAAGCTGAATTAGGATTATTATTTTAGTTTCATGTAACTTATGTTTGTAGAGGAACCAAAAGAAGTGTCAGGATCGAAGCAAATGGTATTCCATAGTCTCCGCTTACCCCAGTGGGAAATAGGCGTGAGTTTATGTATGTGTATGTTCATGTAATTTTTAATAGTACCTCTTAAAGCCATAGTTATGTTGACATGTTGTTTATTGTATGTTTTGTTGACTTTAATAAATTAATCTCAGCTTCGAGACTGCCCTCAAGATCATGTCAATGTGACAGTTCTCATATAATAAAAACAGGGACTTGAGCAAGATCTTGAGGGCAGTCTCAGCTGAGATTAGTTTATTAATACCACCCTAAAACCAAAATATGTTAACTTAACCTAGGTACTTTCTTGGTTTAGCTTCTGTACTTTATTGTTTCTTATCTTGACTATGTTTACATAGTTACATAAGAAACAGTGAGGGGTAAAGTTTGTTTGCAATGCCTAATTGGAACTTAGGTGTGCATGTCCTTGCTTATAATAAATCAATAAAATAAAAAGCATTTATATCAGGCCATAAAAAGTTACACAAATTACACACAGACTACACAATTACATTACACACAGAGAAATAGAAGCATATCACAAGAAAATTAATAAAAAATCATTATAAATTATACCATTTATTGTTAAATAAATAATAAAAGGTACGCATATTAAAAGGTTAGGTATGTGGAATTTCTCTTCCAACTTTATATTTCAAATCAAATCAAACACTTTATTGCACAGAACTTAATTTTAACAATCAGACATAACACACTGATGCAGTACAACTCGGTTGGCCTTATTGCTCTAGAGCAATTTCTTCCAGGCAACCACTACCAGGAAACAAACATTTGACTAGATTTGGATGCTTGTTTATAGGTATTTCCCGGTAAGTGAGTTAAGTTTAAGTTTATTTATTTCACACACATACATGTTCACAAGCTTTTTACTTAATGCTACATAGAATAATCATTCAGTGATGTAAACAGAATTGGTTTATGGTGTAAAATTAACAATTCAGCTTTAAGGTTATTACCCTGCCTCTTAAACTAGGATGAACCTGTATCTTAAGAGACAGTGTTATTCAGTCACCCAGCATAAAAATAGTGGACATGTTGTTTTTTTGTAATTTATAGCTTCATATAATGGGATGAATAGATTAAATAAAACTCCAATATTTATATATATATATAAATAACAAAAAAATATTATTGTTATTTTTCTTGGTTTAAAATACAATCAATCCACGTCTCGGACGGGACTTGAACCCGCGCCTCTTGTCAAACCGGGACGAGTGTGTTAACCAATACACCACCAGGTCCTCTTGTCCATGTCCTGTCCAGGGGCCTGTTTAATAAAACTTACAATGATAATTTGATGTACATTGCGGAGTGTGTGATCACGAATATTTTGCAGTTTCATATTAGCGACGTAATGTACATCAAATTGTCATTGTAATTTACAATTGTAAGTTTTATTAAACAGGCCCCTGGCCGTTTTATGTGTAGTATTATTCCTTATTCTGCGCACCAGGCTCGAGCTGTAACCTGGCGCTTGCTTGCCGGCTACCTGCCCGCCAACTCGGAGCGGCGTGCAGAGACGCTACAGCGCAAGCGCGCCGACTACCAGCACCTCGTGCGCCAGTACTATGACGCGGAGAGGGATGATGATACCTACAGGCAGATACATATCGATATACCGCGCATGAGCCCGCTTGTCGCGCTCTTTCAGCAGATCACTGTTCAGGTACATCCATCTATTAATGTACCCTTGTTAAGGGCAAATAAAGTATTTCTATTTCAGGTTTGTTACCATCTCATTTTATTTTAAGTTATATCTGTCATTTTCTTATCCGCCGAAAAGGAAAGGGACGGGTAATCGACAAGCATAAAATTTATGGAACACACATCAATTTTAAGCACAAATCTAAAACAACCGTCTAAAAATTTTACATTGGCCAATAACCCGACAATAATGTTGATAGCACACGTCAAAAGGTTTGCATACATTTTTAATTCGCCCAGGTTATTCATTCATTTACTCATTCTTCCTAAAATTAAGAGTTGACAATACAATACAAAACAAATACACTTTATTGCACTAAAATAAAAATAAATAATGTCAATCATCCATCCCTTTCCTTTTCGGTGGATAAGAAAATGACAGGTATAACTTAAAGTAAAATTAGGAGTTGTCCGCAGGAATCGGGGCCATTATTACCTATAAGCTAATTTAGGGCCTGCGCAAACGCCGGGCGGCGTCGTGTGCACCGGTGGCGGCCCTAGCAAAATACTTGTGATGCGGGACCTCACAGTGGCATCCTTCAACCCCTTAAAATACAATTTTTTTCGATTAATTTACGGCCGATAAATTTACTTACTTATTTAATTTTTTTTTAAATGTTTTGCAAGAGAAGTGTGTCAGGATCGAAGCAAATGGAATTCTATAGTATTCTCTTACCCTGGTGGGAAATAGGCGTGAGTTTATGTATGTATGTATGTTTAAAAATGTTGTTTATAACCATACTTAAAGAAGCATTTATTATTTTAGTAATGTAAGAGTAATCGTGATGTGACTCATGCCAGGGGCCTTAGGCGGATGTGTGCGTTACCCCAACAAGAAAGTATCTCCTAGAGTTATATGAGTAGAACGTATAGTTGGTGCCTTATCTGCTGTAAATGTGCCCCCACATAAAAAATGTGTGCCCCCTGTCGTTTCGAAAAAAAATCGAAAAAACGATTCTTGCTGGGGTAACGTTTTTCTAGCAGGAAAATTCTAAACGAATGATCGGAGAGAGAAAAACTGTGCATGGCCAGATAGCTTATATGTGTGCCAAAATGTGCCCCCAAAAATAAAATCTGTGCCCCTTAAGATTTTCGAGATATTGCATTTCCTGCTGGAGTAATGTTTTGATGAATAGTATATCTCTAAAACCATTGCATGTGCCCCTGTAGAATAAACATACGCGAGTAGCTCTTAATGTGTGCCCCTTTGTGCCCCAATTAGATTTTAGAAAATATTTATAGTTTTCAAGTTATCGCGGTTTTATGAAAACCCGAAAAAACATCGCAGCGCCTAAATGAGACAAGGCATAACTTCGCTGAAAACTGTATTCGGTCTTTCTTGACGCTAATAATAACCATACAAAGTTTCAAAAATGTTCATGCATGCGTTTTTGAATAATCTTGCTAAAAGTAAAAACGATGGTGTCATAACTTTGACGGCAAAATACAAGGAACTGGCACAATCCCAGATGTGTAGGTGTAAACCAAAATCTTGTGCCTTTAGTCAAAAATATATGGTGAAAATATTGAGCTTCAAATGTTACGCATTAAGTAAATATAAACAAAAAACCAAAATATGTAAACAACGGCTGGTTATCCGACCAAATCTGAATGACTACTAAAAAGCGACGGATTCATACATATCGATGACCTTCTTTACTTTACTCACTAACCGGTTCACACGTGTTGTGCTGAGTACACTGAAGTAGAAAAGTAATAACTAATAAAATAAAGTTGTTATTGGATTATATTTTAATAGCTGTTTCTATGACCTTACACATGATTAAGTACATTTATAAGAGCCATTTTCAAATAAAATGTACATGTGACTAACATGCTCAAAATCGTGACCAAACTGTTTTGTGACATACCTGTATTTTTATACTAATGTAAATAATAATTTCCACATCAACAAGCTGTTTCATTTATATAATCACAAGGTGCATTTAATATATTTTTTAATTAGCCCACAAAACTTTTGAACGCGACTGTAAGGACAACAGCTTAGGTATAATACGTCCAATAAAGAAGGTCCTCGTTAAGTATGAATCCGTCGCTTTTTAGTAGTCATTCAGATTTGGTCGGATAACCAGCCGTTGTTTACATATTTTGGTTTTTTGTTTATATTTACTTAATGCGTAACATTTGAAGCTCAATATTTTCACCATATATTTTTGACTAAAGGCACAAGATTTTGGTTTACACCTACACATCTGGGATTGTGCCAGTTCCTTGTATTTTGCCGTCAAAGTTATGACACCATCGTTTTTACTTTTAGCAAGATTATTCAAAAACGCATGCATGAACATTTTTGAAACTTTGTATGGTTATTATTAGCGTCAAGAAAGACCGAATACAGTTTTCAGCGAAGTTATGCCTTGTCTCATTTAGGCGCTGCGATGTTTTTTCGGGTTTTCATAAAACCGCGATAACTTGAAAACTATAAATATTTTCTAAAATCTAATTGGGGCACAAAGGGGCACACATTAAGAGCTACTCGCGTATGTTTATTCTACAGGGGCACATGCAATGGTTTTAGAGATATACTATTCATCAAAACGTTACTCCAGCAGGAAATGCAATATCTCGAAAATCTGAAGGGGCACAGATTTTATTTTTGGGGGCACATTTTGGCACACATATAAGCTATCTGGCCATGCACAGTTTTTCTCTCTCCGATCATTCGTTTAGAATTTTCCTGCTAGAAAAACGTTACCCCAGCAAGAATCGTTTTTTCGATTTTTTTTCGAAACGACAGGGGGCACACATTTTTTATGTGGGGGCACATTTACAGCAGATAAGGCACCAACTATACGTTCTACTCATATAACTCTAGGAGATACTTTCTTGTTGGGGTAACGCACACTAGGCGGATCATTAATAACCCCGAAGCCAGGGTTTATGAGGTTGGTAATCCACCTTACAACCCATACGATAGAAGTATTGTATGATGAACTAATCAGCGTTGCCTTCACAGGTGATGTTCGAAAGAATCTTGTACATCTGGGCAATCCGTCACCCCGCGTCAGGCTACGTCCAGGGCATCAACGACCTGGTCACACCCTTCTTCATGGTCTTCCTGCAAGAAGCCGCCCCGGGCGAAGAGCTGGACAACTTCCCCCTCGACAAACTCTCCGAGGAACAGAGGAATGTGATTGAGGCAGACTCCTTCTGGTGTTTGTCCAAGTTTCTCGACAGCATACAGGATAATTACATATTTGCGCAGCTTGGGATTCAGTATAAGGTGAGTATTTGTCTATTTTATTGGGGCCAGGCCAAGAGTGCTTTGAAACCAGGACCTGTCAAATCTGCAGCTTTGGTTAGCGGACCCTGTGAAAACTGGATAACGCTAGAGAAATGATGAGATCAAGAGTACTCCAAACTGCCGAGGATGCTTATCCATGCCTCTTCCACTCTTATCAAAGTCTTAAAGTATATTCATTAATTCCTTTTTTTTTCGTCGTGACTTATTGTAGATTTAGGCCCTCACTAAATGCAATCCCGACTCGAGATCCCGCGAGATTGGAAATATCAATCCCGCAAAATCCCCAAATTTTCGAGATCTCGTCTAGTTCATAAAAAAATGAAAAGTAAATGGCTGAAAACGATGAAAACTGTCTCTTTGTGATAGCGAGGTTAATTATAACAAAATATTTTTTTTAAAGAAAACAAAAACTTTTGTTCATAAATATTACTAATTAAATAATTAAGTTTTCTTTGGAAATAGCATAATCAAAACAAAAAGTATAACAAGGAGATTCGCCCAATCCCGTCATTCTCGAATGGGATCTCGTCATATTATGGTTCGGGATTGATCCCGGAGAATGACACGAGATCTCGCCCGGGGATTGCATTCTCTAGCTCTCACTCGGTACAAAATTTAAGACAACAGGCCTAACGGTGTCCAGTGGGCGCGAACCTCGGCTCAGGGCGTCGTCTGAGAGGATAATATTTGAAATAATTATTCGACCGTAGAGGGACGATAGCGATAAGCACTGAATGAGAGAAATAGATGGACTTGGACTGAAGTACAACATTAGAATTGATTTTTTTGTTTTATAGCACTCTACCGTGCTCACAAAACTCACAAAGAGAAAATTCGAAAAAAAATCTGCCTCGAACGGGCCTTGAACCCGCAGCTCTTGTCAAGCAGAGACGAGCGTGTTAACCATTACACCACCGGGTCTTCCTCCTGTCAATTCTTTCGATCTATGTATCGTCATTAAGCTGACGAATTTTATCGATTTAATTTTCTCTTTGCGAGTTTAAACAAAAATCATTGAAAAACCTATTATGTTCCCGTACAATAGTACTTATAATATTTACCGTTAAATTACGGTGTTAGTTAAAACAAATCTCATTAAATGCTAACCACAAATGGGAAATAACAACATTATAAGGTAAATATAGGCGTGACTTGCTTCTGTCCATTTGATTACAATATTTTGGTATTTTTTCCCTATTGCTTGAATGTACTTACACGAGGGTATAGGAATAACATTATCACTAATTTAAGAGCCATGCTCTTGTCGGTGTAGCATTCTCCATGCTACTTTTTTAGGGAAAAATAGGGCAGCGGTTTCCCTCTTGGCTTCCGCCCCGCAGTACTCTGTCTGACGCGATTTGGATGGCGCCTAGAGTAGTATATTCAGAGGTGCAGGACAGGAGTCCTAGTACGGCTTTGAAATAGACTACTCTAGGAATAACATAACAAACATAAATATTTGTTGCTTATGTATGTATTGCGTTTTTTTTTTTTGACGGTTTGTAGGTTTTCCTCAAATAGCATTAACTATTAAGGGAAGTATTCAAACTCATAAAGTCGATTCGAGTGTCCGTTCTATGTGTTCGTTATCTCAGAACGTCCACCACCACCTTAAGAACATTCTAATGAACATCCTCTATGGTTTTTGTAATTGTTTTGCAAAAAAATTAAGTAATGTTATTGTCTTGTTTTTGTGTGAGGCGTCCTTTTATAATTAAAAATTTCTATTCAATTTATCACATGTAGGTTTTTCTTTATTCTCTGTTAGGGGGCCAAAGCGAGCGATTTTGTGTGAAATCGCAAACAAACCCTCACTGTATTTCCGTAGGGGTAGGCAGAAGTGTATAGTATATACACCCAGTCCTCGCCAGCTGTTGCAGTCCCATATAAGATGGGGCGCGCCTGAATCATATTGGGTTTGGACTTCATCACATTACCAATAACACACCGGCTGGATTACAACTGGAATATAATCGCAGGTGGAAGGCAAAAGCATCTGAGGCGATTGAAATTGCCGCAATCGGGGCCCTAGGAATCTGAACATTTTATGATTTCATGTGTGTGGAGCTGTGGTAGTCCAGCTGGTAGAATGCTTGCCTCTCACTTTGAGGTCGCAGGTTCGAATCCAGCACAGGCCTAAACCAATAATAAAAGTTAATTTCGGACTTATAAAAACATCCATATTTGTTAGTAACATTACAAATTTATATCTAGTATTAGTAACAAAGAAGTAATCGAGGCCGGTTGGACCCCCCATGGCGACTGTCGAATTGGTTTTCGAATTCATGGTTGGATCATAAATGACTATCACGTGCTCGGCGAAGGAAACCATCGTGAGGAAACTTACATTCCCAGGAAAAGAAAAGCATTTTCGGAGGTGACATAACCTGTATTGGGCTGGTTATCCCTTCGCGGGTTGGAATGTCAGACAGGCAGTCGCTTCTGTAAAAAACTGGACCTGTTAAATCATCAGGTTAGGCAAGCGGACCCTGTGACGCGGGATAATGCTAGGGAGATGACGACGTGTGTGGTTGCCTAGAAGAAATAGCTGCATGATCTGATGTCCATTGTGCTCAATAAAATATCTATCGATCTGAAGCACTCATATTTCCTTACAGGTAAACCAATTGAAAGAGCTGATCCGCCGCATAGACCTGCCTCTCCACGAGCACCTGCAGAGCCACGGCGTCGACTACCTGCAGTTCTCCTTCCGATGGATGAACAACCTGCTGACGCGGGAGATCCCCCTGCCCTGCACCATCCGCCTCTGGGACACCTACCTCGCCGAATCGGACGGGTTCGCCATATTCCAACTGTACGTCTGCGCCGCCTTCCTCCTACACTGGAGGGAGAGGCTCATGCTGGAAAGAGACTTCCAAGGACTCATGATATTACTACAAAACGTCCCCACACAGAATTGGACAGACTCAAACATTAGCATGTTAGTCGCCGAAGCGTACAGGCTCAAATTCGCCTTCGCCGACGCCCCTAACCATCTGCACAACGCAGGCAAGTCGGACAGATGACATGGGTTGTCCCCCTGATATGGCTCCTTTACAAATCGTCACGACTGGATTTGGCAGGGTAATGTCTCCGCTACGCAAAGGATTCTGCTAACGAAGTGAAACGGCCTAATTTAAGTTATTGTTACGATGCCTTGAGAATGTTAAATGGAGTTTGTTATGATTATAGTGGAAAAAAAATGGCGGTAAACGAAGATGTTCGATTTTCAAAAATACGCCGGCAATTCTGCATTGTGTTCGGTTTTACGTTGTATCAGTTTTGGCTATCAGTGATTTGATCCATTATCTAACCCTATCTTAATTTAATTCAATAATCACTATAGCGTTGTCAATGTTAAGGCTTTATTATGTTGCCATCGTGTTAAAGATACTACAAATATACAATAATTGATAATACATATGATACATTAGCATAGGATATTCAAACAACTAATAGGTACAGTCATGAGCAATATCATGTACACACTTTAGAACCCTGTCGCACTATCATATTTGACATTTAATGAGGGAACGGTTTAAATTGTCAAAAAATTTAATGTGACATGGTTGCAAAGTGTATACATATTAGTACTCGTGACCGTATGTGATTGTCGCGTTCGCCCTTAAGCTGAGTGTCCACTTGAGCAGAATTGGAGGAACATATTTTTGGAGACTGTCCTAGAAGTCAGAGGAGAGATAATAGTTTACCATTAAAAAAAGATAAACAAATGACGGATTGGCTGATTTAGTGAACGATCTATACCGCTTAATTGGACTCACAGCTTTATACTTCAACCCTCACTAAAATAATACTACGAAGAAGGCAGCTACACGCGAAAATTCTAAATAATTACGTCCCATTATTTATCCACGTTTTGACTTCCGTTTATGTACTATTGAATTTTATTTCTATGTTATTTTACTTAATAATATATTATAGTTAAATTCTAGTTTATTTTTTTGTTTGTGGCGGAAAATGAAACCACTATTGTCAAATCTCCCATATCATAGGGCAGGGAAATTTATAGCATATTATACATTGCTAAAGGTATATTATTAGCTAGAGATAGGTACACAAAAATGAAATTTTAAACCGCACATGCCGATTGTACATAAAATGTAAAATTTGTGTGCTATATGGAAACTTTTGTATGTATGGTCATATATCACAATAAAAATATATCTTATATCTGTATTTTTATTCATGATTTCTACCATCACCCATCTCTATATTGAAATATTTAGACGAGCGTCTATTATTTTCGTCCCTAAACGCCTACAACTTAAAAATAGCAAGCGCAGCGTAACATCGCTGATGTGAGAAAATTCGTTGCTCTCCACAAAATATCTGGCGCTTTTACACAAAATTGGCCGGTGAGGCGGCGACTTTGACCCTGGACCTGCGCAGTAGACTCCGACGTGGCCTTGACCTAGTACCGGCAGTAGCCCTGTGACCTCCAGTCTGGAAGTAACCATTTTCATGGTCGAGGAAGAAGAAAATTGCCCTCTAAATATGAATCAAGTCTCATAGTTTGCTGATTATTACTGAAAAGAATCGAAAATACTAAATGTGCTGTGTGACGGGGAAGACAGCTTAACATGGAACTGTAAGGTTAGTGATAGAGGTTTAAGTAGTATCTGGTATCAAAACATTTGTAATTTGCGTAGGTAGACACACGCTTCAGGAACTTTATCAAATTAAACTTTCGATAACAGCCTTTTTCTTTACGTCGGCCTTTTTCAGAATTCCGCTGCACAAAGTGCTGTAGCTGTATTCAAAATGTTAAAATTGGCTCATTATATCGAAATTGAACAGTTTTATAAGAACAGTATTATAAAAAAATAGCAGCCTTAAGTGGACTTTGCTTTTTCATTGCTTTTCTTAACACAAACTTCCACACAATTGAACAGGATTTTATTAGATAATTATTTGGGGTTGGATGAAAGACTAGTTTTCGATAATACTGTGGTAGTGGTAGTTAATGGAATCTCAAGATATAACGAATTTTACCTATAGTAAATAAAAGACCAAAAAGATAACAAAGCTTTTCGTTTTCATGTAGGTACCTAAGTACCGCATAAGTACGTACATGCATGAGAGCTTTTATATAAAAAAAAACTTATTCTAACGTAGGGGAAGGTCTTATCGTTAAGAGCGATCTCATCCAGACAACCGGTAGATGAATTAGTACACAATACAACGACAGTGTAGCGCGCAAATGTAATTGAATTTGGGTACAGAAGCGACTGCCTGTCTGACCAAAGAGGTATCTGAGCAAGCCCAATACAGGTTAGCTCAGGATGTTTTTCTTCATCGCTGAGCACGTGATAATGTTTTGTTGGCCCGTGCTGGAATCGAACCTGCGATCTTACAATGAGAGTCAAGCGTTTTTCCAACTGGCCTACCACGGCGCCAATTTATTTTTTCTTATTCACTAAATTTTTTTTTTAACTTGCTGTTTTTCTTACTCAACGCCTGTTAATAATAGCGTGATTAAACGCGTAAATATGTTTATGAAAAAAGTACCTACCTTAAATATTTATTTCAGTTATTTAGAGTTACCTACTTAGTAGGACCACAAAATTCTTCGTAAGTAAACCGAAAAAATTAAAATGTGGTTTTCCTGATGTGATTGTAGGGAATTGTCTATAAATAAATAGTTGACCGTATTCAGGATACTTACATGATGTGTATTATGAAATACATATAGGAATATACCTACCTAACTATCTATATCTGAATTAAAACACATAATAACGGGTTCTTACCGCGTTTAAATAAGAGATATGAGACTCCCAATCCCGTTCCGTTCCGTTTTCCTGAAGAACCCGTTATTGTGTGTTTTAATTATGATAATAACCGCGTAAACCTAAAACAATGTATCTATATCTGATCTGCTTCATAGTGTTACAGGGAGTGCCACTCTATTAAGTAAGTAAATACTAAAACAAGTATAACTTTATTTACTTAACATGAGAAATTATGAACATTCTGTTGTGTGTCTATGCATAATACTTAGTTATTAGTACTTAAGTAATATTGAAGAATAAAGGTAATTGTTTTCTCTCAAAGTAAATTGTGGTAATTAACCTCACTATCATAAACAAGCAGTTTTCATCGTTTTCAACCATCCTAACTTTACATTTTTTTTATGAACTAGATGAGATTCCGAAATTTTCGGGACGATCTCGCGGGATTAATATTTCCAATCCCGTGGGATCTCGAATTTGCTATTTAGATTCTTCTATTGTGTGGGTTACCAACCCCATCAACTCTGGTGTCAGGGTTACTATTGAGCCGCCAAAGGCCCCTGACGTGGCTCATGTCACGACTACTAACTCACATCAGTAAGTAAGTAGTAACCGGGACCAACGGCTTAACGTGCCTTCCGAAGCACGGATCATTTTTCTTTCGGACAATCAGGTGATCAGCCTGTAATGTTAGCCTGTGATTTTAATTTATTATTACATACCATAAAGTACAGTCATTTGTAATATAATGTACCCACTTTAGGACTCTGTCGCACTAACATATTTGACATTTAGTGAGACTTACTTACAGTTCAATTTGTCAATAAAATTAATGTGATGGGTGAATTTCAACAAGTCTCATTTTTTTATCATTTCGGTGAGATTTTTTATTTTAATACTTTTCTTCACATATTTGACGACAAATAAAACTTTAACCTATTTTGAATTATGTGCGTGAGTGGGCATCAAATACGATCGAAACTTACTGAGATATTTAAAATTGAATTTTTATGAGTCCACTGAAATGATAAGTACCCACTGAAATGATATAAATATACACCGAAATGATATAAATGTACACTGAAATGATAATGAGTCCACTGAAATGAAAGTAACCCACGGAAATGATACAGTCAAGAAAAATTGTGCTGCTTAGCTAGGGTTCCGTACAAAGTGAAGTTCGATTTATACATAAATAGCCTATATACGTCCCACTGCTGGGCACAGGCCTACTCTCAATTAACCGGGGGAGAGGAGGGTATGGAGCATACTCCATCACGCTGCTCCACTGCGGGTTGGTGGAGATCGATTTATACATTCTTAGATAAATAGTTCAATACTTGCTAAATAAAAAATAGTTTAATACTATTTACTAATAGTAATAGATTGTTGTTCGTTTCTTTCATCGAGCAATAAAAAATGCATTTAGTTGTTGTCAATATGTGGAGCCGTGGTAGCTAATGGGTGGGTGGTAAGGTAATTCATGTTTAGATCAGAAATGATTGTCACATGCTCAGCGGTGAAGAAAAACATCGTGAGGAAACACCCACATTCCCGAAAATTCCATTTTCGGTATGTGACCTAATGTGTATTGGGTCACACACGATTCACAAGATCCTCTCTGAGAGCACTATCATCTCTGGTGCTTACGCGTGCATTGGACATGTATCTCTTTGTCACTGTGCTATCGTCTGCATGCCTAAAGATACCGGGCATAATCAGCAGATCATTGATAGGAAAAACGTGGCGGAGAGAACAGATCCCTGAGGGAGGCCGGCATTAATAGCATGTAGATCAGACAAGCACCCATCAACTACTACCCGAATCAATCTATCCCTATCTATCCAATTACATAGCCTAGAAGGGATCCTGAATATATCAAGGGACATAGCAAGATCCTCGCCTTGATTCTAGATTGCCTCACTCCATAAGCGTGTAGCATACACAAGAAGAACATCAGTTGACCTATCTCTAAGTAAATTGTTGGCTTCAAGGTACGCCAGGAGGCGGTTGTTCAGGATTAGCGGCGGTTGTACCGAGATGGGGCGGTAGTTAGCAGGGTTGGTACGAGTGCTTTTTTTGGGCATACACTGCACATTGGCAAGGTTCCATGGTTTCGGGAATTGTCCTGAACCCAGAGAGAGCAGGTAGAGGCGTGTCAGTAGGAGACTATTCAGGTGCACAGTTCCGCAGTACTATTGCTGGGATATCATCAGGACTACTGACCTTATTCACGTCTAGAGTGCGAAGCATTTTTATACGGCAGAAGTTTGCTTCGACCGATTTGACTAGCGGCTAAAAGGTTTTACTACCAGCTCAGTCAGTTTGGCATCAATTTGGCCAATATTGTCGAAACGTGCCCTGCGCATTGTCTTCTTGCAAGACTTTGCAGCGGTATTCAGGGAATTTTTCAGAGCCCGCATGTTAGGAGGCATATTAGAGCTTCTGCACTAGCATACTCCGCGATGTACCATGAGCGAGCCTTATCGTCAGATGATATGTCAGAAAATGGGATAGAGTATTCCATTGCCTGACAACTAATATGGCATCTCCGCAGCTCGTCGAGTCTTCTGAAGAAAAGCAAACCTCACGCCAAGGATAGGTTTGCGAAGAAGTGCCGCATCTCATCCCAATCTGCTAGCGTGTGTCACCATATTTGCCTCGATCCTCTGGGGCTAGAATCAGGTGGGGAATAGACAGACACATATCTCACCAGACAATGGTCGGATGTTCCCAAGGGGGAAGGCACTGATAGAGATTGATATTGGTCCGGATCAGTTATCAGCAAAAGGTCCAAGCAGTTGGCGCTATAGTTAGCAACGTCAGGTATCTTTGTAACGCAATTCACCAGATGTAAGAGATTTTGCCACACATGGCAAAAGCTTGCGCCTCTTTGCCAGCATGGTTGGTCTTCTGGAATGGGAACAACCACTCTTGCTGGTGGGCGTTGGAGTCCCGGAGAAGAACAAGTTGCGCTGAGAGATACCTCCGCCGTGCCAACTCCACTGTCCTACTGAGGTAGGTGAATAACCTACTTGTCTCAGAGTTACCGCTGTGCGATCGGTAGACACTGGTGTAAACTATTTTATCCAGGCCAGTGTCCACCAGGATCTAAAGAATGGATAAGTCTGGGTATTCAAGGTTACCGAGAAAAGCAGAAAGAGGAGTTTGATAGAAGGTTATATGACGTTTTCCAATCACCCAAAATGGTTTTGGAAAACCATGAGATCATCTCGAGGAAAAATAAAATAGCTCCACAGAACTGTTAAAAAGGCCCTTAAAACAATACCTAATTCGAAACTAAAATTTAACACACGGATCTCTAAAACTTAACGGTTTTATCATTTCAGTGTTACTTATCATTCCCATGGACTGTTATTGGCATTTCAGTCCACCGAATCCACCGGAATGATAACACCGAGATGATAAAAAACAGGTTATTTTTGTATAAACTGTGAATTTAAATAACTATCGAAAAATCGACACTTCTCAAACAAAACAGTACTTGCAGCCGATTTAACACATCAATATGAAATAAATTGAACTAATCTAACACGAGTTATAATGGCTACCGAAATGATTTTTTACTGATTTTTTTTTGTCCCCCTATCACCGAAATGATAAATTTCTTTTTTTGGCGGGAAACCATTACACGCTGTGACGGGTATGTTCACATCTAGCGGTCGAGCAGAACCAATGCGAGGTGTTGGCTGGTAAGGAGGCATCATAGACGCAATGTTGACGGAGTTATTCTACCAAAACTTACCGTCCTCTGAAATGATAACTTTTTTTCGGACAAAATTTAACTGCCTGTCAAATGTATGAGAAGGAAGGTAAACAGACAGAAATAGTTTTTGTTGTTAGATTATTTAATAATTTAACGAAATTCTATCAATTTAAATCCCAATAATAGAAAATAATTGTAGAGCAAGACATTTTATAAGCGATAATGGGTTACGGACAAGCTACCGAAATGATAAAATGACACTTTAAAAAAATTTTTCAGCGTGTTACAGTTGCTGAAACTGAATGATTTTTTTTGCCAAGGTAGAGGACTACTTACTTTACCCAGAAAAAATATTCAAAATCATTTAGCAGAACTTTGCACTACCGTTCTCAGCCAAGACAACTTTTTTTTTCGCTTTTGCAATTCACCCTGATATGGTACCAAAGTGTATACATATTAATGCTCGTGACGTGACCGCAAGATGAACTAAGTAGGTATCAACACCTCACCGAGCTTTCTGTTAGACCAACACCGTATCGCCGTCTGTTAAAGTTTATTTAACAACTAATCTAAATAAATGCGTCATAATAATGGCTGACGGGTGATGTAGAAAAGTCGCCATATCACACTCGGTCCATATTCTTCCTGCCTCGTTTCCTGCCATTTCGATAACGAATCAAATTTCGAACGGCTAGTGATGTCCATTTTGGTGAATTACGGGACAGTACCAGTTATTTCTGTAAGTACCCATCGATGCCGATATGCATTGAATGTAGGGACGAGATTGCAAATTGGAGATCCAGCAGGATTGGAAATATCAATCCGCGAGATTCCGAAATTTTCAGGATCAGGGGGGTTAAAATGGCCACATCGAAGCAATTCATCTAAGAAAGCAATGTTGCAATTTGACATTTGCGCATATAAAAGTAAGTGCGCACTGCAAACAAATGTCAAATATAGCAATATTGCTTTCTTAGATGAATTGCTTCGATGTGGCCATTTTAACCCCCCTGGTCTAAGTATTTCACAAAAAAATTTAAAGTTAGGATGGCTGAAAACGATGAAAAATGCTTGTTTGTGATAGTGAAGTTAATTAAAACAAAACATTTTTTGAAAAAAAAACGAAAACATCTATCCTTCAATATTACTAAAAATAAACTAGTAAGTACTTACTAAGTAATTAAGTTTTATTTGGAAATCAGCACAATCAAAACAAAAAGTATAACTCAAGGAGATTCGCCCGATCTTGTCAATCTAGGAATGAAATCTCGTCATGGTAAACAGTAAAGAATCATATCTTGTCTGAAACAATAATTTCGGTACCGAAACATAAACAATTAAATCCCGTTATTTGTCATCCCTACAATAGCCTCAAATGGACGTAACTCCGCAGTTTAACATATTATTGTTGGCAGTCTCTAATTAACTGTGGTTCGCGGCTTTCCTCATGATAACCCGGGTTTATAACACCAACCAGCGCTAGTTGGAGTATCATTCTAACTCGCTACTCCTCGTGGGCTCACGTGGTAAGTCGCATTTTAGTTTTAAAGCTGATTTGTTCGATTTTTACTGTGTATTCGTGACGTATTCATTGCTAGTTGGGGATTCTACTTTAAGTACTTAATTTGTAAGTAACTATAAGACGCTACCTACTTAGGTACACCGATGTGAGTTAGTAGTCGTTACATGAGCCACGTCAGGGGCCTTTAGAGGCTCAATAGTAACCCTGAGACCAGATTATTTCTGAATAATCATAAGAATAGTCAGGGTACAGCTTAAATAATAACTATAAGTACATCGATTAGACATTTGTTAGGCACCTAAACGTCAAAGAAAAGAAGCAAGAAGACTAGAAGAAAATAAGAAGAAAGAAGAAGATAACTCGAGTCAGTTGCGGCTCATCGTATGGCAGTTTGCTTGAGTGTATTGCCAGCTGCCTAGCGAAGGGCAACAAAAGACAGAGTTGTTCGACAGTAGAAGATTCTAGAAGGCAACAGAAGAACGCAGAAGATAATAAGAGTCATCGAAAGAGACAACCGCCTCATAGAAGGTATTTGTGAAGGAGGTACCCACATTTTCTTGGTAGGTAAGTAGATACGTCTCTTTCCCACTAAACCCGTTTTCTAATATGTTAACTCGACTCTTTCTCCACTCGACTCGTCCTCAGCTGAGCATTTTGGTATTTTAAGTTGCCTTCGAGTTGAGGACTTTACTCACTGGAGTGGAGAACATCATACTTCCAATATAATAATACTTAGTAACGAATGACATCATGACTCACTAGAGTAAACTCAAGTTAAGGTTGAGGCGCTGTATAAGAATACCGATTTTGAGCTGATTTCGAGGAAGACCTTGTGGTCGCGTCGCCGGAGGAGGCATTCGAGGCAGGTTGGAGTTAACATCTTAAAAAAATAAGGGTGTAAAAAAATGTACTTACTTAGATATCTTTCTGATTTTCTGTTCTACCACACGCAAAAGCTACAGATAATAAATCGTAACACCTTAGAATTCGGTTCTATTGAACTGGATTTTTTTACCAAAGGAGAGCTCTAATACCCTATTTGTCTGGTCAAATAATCATTGCCTGAGGAAAATCTACAATTACTTACTTAATTAGTCACAAAAAATGCCTCGTGTAGGTACAATATATGTATATCTACCTCTAGGTATAATTTTAACCGGGTGAGAGCCTTCAGTGCTGCCCATTGGTCTGGCCAAGTACTTAATGTCATTTGCTGCAAATATACAACAAGTCACGTCAAAAAAAAAAAAAAGAAAATAGGTATATGTAATTTGTAAGTGTCACCGTAAAATTGTAAATAACGTTAGATTATAATGTATCTCGCGAGATTGTGAACTGTCGAATAATTATGAATCGTATCATATTGCTTACAATTTAACGTATTATTTTTCGGTATATTATAATTTATCGAAGTGAAACCGACAAGCATTCCTTTGCTATTATAGGAAATTGCTGCAGTAAATCACCCCATAACAGTTGGGCCATAGAATAAGGAATAATACTACGTAGGCCCCAAGATTTCTCATAATTTCAAGCGATATTCTCTATTTTCTTATTGTAAACTGCTTATTTAATTATTTATAGCTCGGTTTAATGATTATTTATTTATTCGTAAAGGTCATCAGTGTTATGGGTGGAGATGCTATCAGAAAGAATTAAGGCGGACCTGCTAATTTTACTTTATTGCCCGGGGCGGTATTATGGTACCTCGGTAATCAGACACGTTTAAAAAAAACAATGGCCTATGTAGATCTCCCCTCATTGATTGGACAGGGTACGAAACGTTCTTCACCGCGCTGCTCCACTGCGGTGGATAAGAAAGGCCTGACTTGGGATCTAATCCGTAACTTTTCATGACAGCTTTTAACACTTTTCTTTATCCCCGGTACCGGACTTGCAACATAAACAGTCTATATACGTCCCACTGCTGGGCACAGGCCTCCCCTCGATCAATCGGAGGGGGTATGGAGCGTACTCCACCACGATGCTTCACTGTGAGTTGCAACAATGAGCTCGGTGTGGGGGTGTTCAGTTCACTTTGCGATGGATGAACCTCTGACTACTCCAATAGTCTTGAGTTTATAGTTATTCCCAGTAGTCCCCTCTAGCCCTGTCCCCCAGAGAGACAGTTGGGAATTGTCTTCCCAGTTGTCACCGGGGTGACAATTCGTGCCGACTGTTCCCTTTGAAAGCTGAATAGAATGGGAAAGGCAAATGGGAAAGGTAAAAAAAAATAATAAGAAATCATTTTGGAATTTCCCTCTGTTCGGTCACATTTCCCATA
Organism: Pectinophora gossypiella; assembly: GCF_024362695.1. Taxonomy (NCBI): domain Eukaryota; kingdom Metazoa; phylum Arthropoda; class Insecta; order Lepidoptera; family Gelechiidae; genus Pectinophora; species Pectinophora gossypiella. The sequence goes on from NC_065423.1 coordinate 9,841,353, forward strand.
CCGTTCGAACAGTAACGGTCTAGGAACGCGTTCTTAGAATAACAATAATGAACGGTCAATTTTATCCTTATTCACCCTTGAGGAAAACAAAATGATTAACCACTCATTTTGTCACTTTTAAACATCATTATGGCTTTTTATGTGACTTATGTAGCTTAGCCTTAGACGGCATTAAGTACTTGGCCGGACAAATGGGGAGCGTTGAGTTACCAGTTATTAACGCAGATCTTCTCTTCTTCTTTCGAGTGGGTTGTGAGGTTGATTACCAACCTCATCGACCCTGGTGTCAGGGTTGTTATTGAGCCGCCAAAGGCCCCTGACTTGACTCATGTAACAACTACTTACTTATATCAGTAAGTAGTAACCGGGACCAACGGCTTAACGTGCCTTCCGAAGGATCTCCTTACTTTTAGACAATCAGGTAATGTCGTAAGTAAATTAGGGTGATATGTCAACACCGGGATTCGAACCCGGGACCTCCGGATCGAAAGCCCAACGCCCAACCACTGGACCACAGAAGCCGTTAGTAGTAACACAGACGATATGATGTTGATAGTGATGTTTTATATACATTAAAGAAGCGATAATCAAGTATGAGCAAAATAATTAAAACAGATTCCACCTAGTTACATGTTCAGCAACAACAGTTTTTATCGTCAAAATCCTTGAGAACCTGTACCTGGCCCTGGGTTTTTATGACGCGCTGGTACTTATATGTTGAAGGATAATTTCTCTGGATCGCATTGAGGTGTAATTACTGTCGGAACTCGTCAGGTATCTGCCCTCGCAAGGACAGCGATTGATCGGGCGTTTTTCACTTGACCGTAATGTGTCGGAAATAGGTACTTAGTCGGAATACGTTTCGTACAAGGTTTTAAATTACTTAATTTTAAATTTGACCCACGCAATGGTTATTTATCTACTTACCTACTTTCATAGAATAAGATTTGTTTGTTGTAGACGGCAACTCTCCGCTCCCCACCAGCGTCTGAGCTATGTTTACCTCACCCCGGAACATAGTTTAGACATGAATCGTATAGCGTCAGACGTCACACACACACACACAGATGTGCGTGTACGATAGCGTCAATGTGTACTGTCTGTGTAAAACGAGGTTGTTTGTTTGAAGTGTCCGGGGTGTGCTACTTTTTAACTTATACTTTACGTTTTTATAATAGAGATTTGTATTCAGTATACTTTTCTACGCTTGAAGTTTTGGAGTGAGGAAGAAGAGGTTAAGTCGGCAATTTACTTAGATGGACAATCTATTCCAATATTTTTCGAGAAAATTCTCAAATCGGATATATACTGTCCAAAAGCCGTGGTAGAACGCTTGCCTCTCAATTGAGGTCGCAGGTTCACAGCACAGGCCTAAACCAATGATTGTCGAATTTGTTTTTGAATTCATGTTTAGATCATAAATAATTATCACGTGCTCAGCGGTGAAGGAAAACATTTTCGGAGGTATGTGACCTAACCTGTATTGGACTGGTTTTCCCTATGCGGGTTGGAATGTACAGGCAGTCGCTTCTGTAAAATGCCTGTCAAAATATTCATGTTAGGTAAGCGGACCCTTTGAAGAACGGGATGATGATGGTGTCCATATCTATATAGAGGGGCAGGAAGTGTAAATAAATGGGTGTTGAGGACTTCAGGCTCTCGTCCCCTTTTCTTTTGGGTGTGTGCAGGCGCTCTTCAATGAGTAGCTTTATTACGTTGTTAACAAAATTTATTTTCTTGTAACAAAGGTAGGTAAGTAAGTATATTTAAATAGATTTTTAATTTTGTTTTTTTTAATTTATTTGTTTTTTTTTTTGGTGAAGTATATTTGTATTGTATTGTAAGTCTACAATAAAACAAATGATGTGCGTATTAGATGACGTTAGATGACGAAAAAAGTATGAAACGAATATAGTGGCTGCTACAGGAACCGGAAGACCGTCGTCGCATAATAAGTCGATAGATGGCGCCACGCGATGTGGATGCGTTGGTTTGCGTTTCGTTTGTGCGTCAACAATGGGTAAAAATGGAAATTTACCCAAAATACTGGGTCGATTGTCTTGTAGTCGGCACCAATGGAAAAGCGCCGCGCGATATGTAGTGCAGTAGCACATTGGATGCCTCCCGCGATGAAGATGTCCATGACACTTGTCCGGTTCCTGGCTTCGACTGAACAATAGCCATAACCAGTAGGGCTGACATGCGCAACGTGATAAAATTTTGTCACGATCATTTTATCGATTCTGACGTGTTAGGATTGGGATGTAAAGTTCCTAGTGGCTGTGAGGGCTGGTTATATCTAAGGCTAAGGCTGAGATGAAAACGTCCAGAAGTTTGCAGAGACAAAAAGTTGTCACAGTAATGAAAATATAAAAATGTTGAGGTTGCCAACATACGATATAATTGTGTCGTTTTGTCGATTTATGATAATATGCGAACCCAAATAAGTCATGTCGTCGTTCTGTCAAAATACGAACAAAATCACGTAGCCCGCATGTTAGGAATAAACAAACTTATCGATTTCGACAAAATCTATTGAATCAATCGATTCCTTCGGAGGGCACGTTAAGCCGTTGGTCCCGGCTATTAGCCGTAAAAACACCTCCACCAACTCGCATTGGAGCAGCGTGGTGGAGTATGCTCCAAACCCCCTCCGGTTGATTGAGGGGAGGCCTCTGCCCAGCAGTAGGACGTATATAGGCTGTTTATGTTATGTATGTATTAAATTAATGTTGGGTCTAATTATAGAACAATTTAATTATGTAAGGCACCTACCCAGTTATTTATTCCTATTATTTTAAGTTAAGTAAGTACATTGACCTTTTACTTTATTAGTTTACACACCGGCAAAAAAAATATTATTTTAAAAATAGATACAATATCCTTACTTAGGTATAATATGATATTCTTTGATTTTTATTTCTATATTCTTATATCAAAAGATATCCCGTCAACCGAACCATCATTAATTATTAATATATTTATATGTACCTATTAATAATCATATTAAATATTTTATTCAATTCGATGACAGCCACCACAATATGAGCATATTATAATAGGCTCATAGCGTCAATAACCTGAGCTTATTTAATGTTCTGCCTGGCCATGTATGGACAAAAACCTCATTTACGACCGCAGACGGCAGAGATGTGTCGGTAATGTTCCTAAAGCGGGAATTTTCTCGTTGTAAAATCTCTTTAATAGCTTCTTTTCTTTTTCAAATTGTTCTTTCTTGTACTCTGGTCTTATCTGCCTAAAGGTTAGGTCATAAAGCTCTTTTTATTACATAAGGTCAACAACGCATCCTTTCTTATTTTGGCCACACGATGCGCAGAGGTGATGACAGTTTAGAGAAACTGATTGTGGTTGGGAACACTGAAGGCACAAGATCGCGTGGTCGTTCACCGACTAGATGGACTGATCAAGTGAAAGACTCGTCGTCATCCAAGTTCTGCACAGTAGTAAGGGAAGCGCTGGACAGGAACCGGTGGAGGCAGATCATACGCTCCAGGTGCAACTCTGATGCTGACCACGATCCTCAGATATGAGGGACCGACCAAGAGAGAGTTTACATAAGGTTGGCGCCTTTTTATTTTCGGGAATGTTCCCAAAATGGGAATATTCTCGGGAACGGCACCTCACTGGCAGACGGGCGTTGTGTTGACTGAAAACTTTGCAGGGAAGACAGGATCGTTGAGCACGTACATTTTACGAATAAGTTTTAAAATTGACACATAGGTTATACAGATTTTTTATGTCCCCACTACTGGTAAAGAATAATACCTACTACGTGTAGAAAGGTAACTCTCCCCGCCCCGCCCCGCACCAATTCGTTGGGGCGCCGACCGCACCCCCTCTCTCTGGGTCTTGAATGGCCGTAAACCGCTAAGAAGTTCTAATCGCTAATAAAATCAATATGTACGGTATTGACATAGGTACAGTCATGAGCAATATAATGTGCCCACTTTAGGACTCTGTCGCACTAACATATTTGACATTTAGTGAGACTTACAGTTCATTTTGTCAAAAAAAATAATGTGACATGGTACCAAAGTGTATACATATTAATGCTCGTGACTGTACCTATAGTTTAAAAAATAATAGTGACATTTCCTATCCCATTCTTTTTTTTATTCGTTAGCGTTTAGCGTAAGTACTTAGTTAATTTTAACAAAACGTACCTAAAGCTAGCTAGCTATTAAAGCTGGCTCTTAGACCATGCACTGAACGGATTTTTCTACCTACCACTAGGTCTAGTTTGAATAACTCGTTATCGATTAAGTATATCACGGAATAGAAGAAAGAGGATGGAAATTTAAGGCCCTAACACGTATTTTGTATGGAACCGCTGTCGCGGGTTCAACCCCGCTCTTTTTTACTACTACCCCTGCAAACAGATAACTACGATAGCTCTGCTTTTCAAAATTCAAACTTCTTTACCGGCGATGTATATTTTATGTGATAGGCAGCAATTTAGTCATTACTTTTCGTAAGATACTGCTTACAAAAGTACTTTTTTGATAAATAGCCGATCATACTAAGGTTTTTAGCTTTCCTGTGATACAGAGGGATCTCCTTGCATGATTTGTTTTTTTGCCTTGCAGGTTATAATGCGCAAGACGACCTTTACTATCGCAGAGGTCCGTGTGTCGTAAAGTTTGCGAACTAGTAGAGCAAAGTGAACTGTTTGCTCATACTTGTATGGAGCGCGTTTCAGGCTCACTTGGCCTTTCCAACCGCTTTCTTTTATTCCGTGAATTAAATAATACTAAAAATGTAGAAAATTACGAGTATTTCCTGTTGTGACCGCTCAATATAATATACGATAAATTGCTGTTTAATTATTGTAAATACCTTATTTATAATGACATAAAAATGCAGTTACAATCATAATGTAATGTAAGTAATGCAAAGTTGTCATGATTGGAATTCAGTATGTGGATTCCAAAGCAGAGGAACTGATACAGTGATGTCAACATATGGAGTAGTACCTATGTAGTTCTTTTTTTGACGTGTCTTTTTTATGGCAATCGTCCAGAAATAAAGAAAGAAAGAAAGAAACATTTATTACTTCCAGACACCACAGGCACAGACAGACAGGTACATTACATTTAACACAGGACAGAAACCACACGGAAATCAATAAGTACAAAGACAAAAAAAAAATTTGAAAAATTAAAAAAAAATAAAAAATTTTGGAAATCTTTATATATTTTAAAAATTTTGAATAAGTATTTGAAATGACATTTTTGCCAGCGTCACGTCGATTATTATGTGACAAAATGACGTGTCTTATTGTAGATTTGCCGCAGACGGCATTAACTACTTGGCCGGACAAATAGTAGTATGGAGTGGGTAGGTCTCGTTTTTATTACATAACGGCCTCCGTGGTCCAGTGGTTGAGCATTGTGCTCACGATCTGGAGGTTCCGGGTTCGAATCATCATGGAGGACCATGGATGTGGACTCGTACGTACTTGAGGAGCACATGAGATGATGTTTTAGATTCTGTTATCTGCTATCGTCTTCTCACATGTGATATTTCATCAAATCAAATCAAATAAGTATACTTTATTGCACAGAACTAAATTTCAACAATCAGACATAACACATGAATACAGTACAATTTGGACGGCTTTATTGCTCTAGAGCAATTTCTTCCAAGCAAACACCAAAAGGTAAAGGTATTTTTATGTTGCAATTGGTGCTGATTCCAGTACACACCATCCACCGCCAATTTTATTTTAAGTTATACCTGTCATTTTCTTAACCGCCGAAAAGGAAAAGGGCGGGTAATCGACAGATAAAAAGTTTATGGAACACACGTCAAATTTAAGCGCAAATCTAAAACAACCGTCTAAAGATTTTACATTGGCTAATACCCGACAGAATTAAGTTAAGAGCACACGTCAAACGGTTTGCATACCAGCGAGATACCTTTTTGATTCGCCCGGGTTGTTCATCTATTTACTCATTTTTCCTAAAATTAAGAGCTGTCTATCAACCATCCCTTTCCTTTTCGGCGGATAAGAAAATGACAGGTATAACTTTTAGTAAAATTAGGAGGTGTCGGGTGTGTGCAGGAATCGGGGCCATTATATGACTATAGCCATAGAATAAGGAATAACACTACGCTATAGGGAAGGTAAATTAGTAACGTAATTGTATATCTAGACCGCAGACCGTTACGAGCTGGCTGGCTAGAACAATGCAGTCCCGTTGGTGGAGCCGGCCCAACAAGTAACTGTCCACATTTACGTCACCTAAATTAAACATCTCGACTCTCTACTTTATGACCACTAATTCTGTACAAATAAGTTACTAGCACCGTATAAGGGCCGGCTCCTAATAAGAACCATGAGCGAAAACTCACACTTCCATACATACATACATAAACTCACGCCTATTTCCCACCGGGGTAAACAGAGACTATAGAATTCCATTTGCTTCGATCCTGACACACTTCTCTTGCTTCCTCCACATTCATCTATTCTAATATTGTACTTCAGTCCAAGTCCATCTATTTCCCTCATTCAGTGCTTATCGCTATCGACCCACTAGGGTCGATTAATTCCTTCAAATATTTTTCCTCTCAGACGACGCCCTGAGCCGAGGTTCGCGCCCAACTGGGCACCCTCAGGCCTGTTGTCTTAAACGTTGTACCGGGTGAGAGCCTTCAGCGCTCCCCATTTGTCCGGCCAAGTAGTTAATGCCATCTGCGGCAAATCTACAATAAGTCACGTCCAAAACAAAACAACTTGGCTAAGGCCCCTGGCCAGTAAATAAAAAACGCCCACTATCGCACGTCGTTAGTGGACACATGGGGGTTATTTTAGGAGCGAGATAGCAACACGATAAGAAAGTAGGTACTGCCATTAGTTATACGTGTGGGAGTACAAACTCTGCATGCTAGTTTTATTGTTTGGCTTATTTCCATTAGAGAAACTTGTTGTAAAATAATTAGAACATGTTCTTTTATATACCTAGTAAGTACAGTCACGAGCATTGATATGTATACACTTTGGTACCACGTCACATTAACTTTTTTAACAAATTGAACTGTAAGTCTCAATAACTGTCAAATATGTTAGTGCGACAGAGTCCTAAAGTGGGTACATGATATTGCTCATGACTGTACCTATAGACTTCTTCTATCGTGTGGGTTGTGAGGTGGATTACCAACCTTATCAACCCTAGTTACCATTATTATACTGCTTAGCTCTGGCCGTGCCTTCTAATTTTGAATTTGGATCTTATATCTAAGCATCGTTATAATTTGTTTGTGAAGTGTTGTTAATAAACTGGATATTCCTGTTGAATTTATAACGTTATTTATCGGCGTTATTACCATTCATCGCACTACTCTGCCGGCACGTCGGGACTCCATCGCCGAAGACCCCTAACATGTCTCATGTAACGATTATTCACTTACATCAGTAAGTAGTAACCGGGACCAACGGCTTAACGTGCCTTCCGAAGCACGGATCAGGTGATCAGCCTGTAATGTCCCAACCAAACTAACACGTCAAACGGGTTGTATACTATTGAGATGCCTATTTTATCCGCACGGGATATTCATTCATTTTAAAATTAACAGCTGTTGTCAATCATTCGTCCAAAGACCATCCGTCTCTTTCCTTTTCGATGGATAAGAAAATGACGGGTATAATTTAAAATAAAATTAGGAGGTGTCTGCAGGAATCGGGGCCATTGTATTGTAAGTTAATAACTCACAGGTACCAAGGTACGAACCGGTGCTCCTCGTTTGAAAAGCAAGCTGGTATAGTCATGAGCAATATCATATACCCACTTTAGAATCCTGTCGCACAAACATATTTGACATTCAATGACACTTACGGTTTAATTTGTCAAAAAAGTTAATGTGACATGGTATCAAAATGTACACATATTAGTACTCGTGACCGTACAGACCATAGTGACTTCTCCACATTACTTAGGTATATCTACATTAGGTAAGTAGATATATGATAGTTATTAGCATATACTTTTTTGGTACAATTAAAATAAAACTTAAATATAAAATGTGATAGCTAGATGACCATTCTCTTTTGCATTACATTACATTAAAATTACGCATTAAGTACATTAAAATGTGGTGGGTAGGTATAATAATATGCCATTCACTCTCTGTGCGCGGAAAGTGACATAAATATTTATAATATATCTCAAGATAATCATTCATATTACTTACATACTTAATAGGTAACTATTTAACTTTTTTTTACATTATGTTTGTTATTCATTACCTACAGTCATGAGCAATATAATGTACCCACTTTAGGACTCTGTCGCACTAACATATTTGACATTTAGTGAGACTTACAGTTCAATTTGTCAAAAAGTTACTGTGACATGGTACCAAAGTGCACATATTAATGCTCGTGACCGTATATTCATCCCATAAGTACTTCATGAGAAATAAAAAACAAAATTTTCTGCACATATGCTTATCAAAATTCGTCTTTATAACTTTTTATTAATCAAATCTTTATCAGACAGGCATTTGGTGATTGCGCAAATGTTAAATACACGGTTGTCTTACATTTAATACATTCAACTATGGAATTTGTTCCATGCACTATGAGATGAATTGAAAACTTAAAATCCTCCTCTTAAAATAGCTCTTTCCAAGCTCTTTGCATATAAACATACTTAAACAACATTTTTTTTCCGCACTTATTCAAACTCCTTTCTCCATAAAACGTTTCCTAAGTTTTTGCTCCCTTCGATTTTGGCAAATATGCAAGTCACATGACGACGCCAGATAAAGAAAAAAAAAATTATGCGAGTTATTTCCAAAGTACGTTTCCGCCATAATATCATCCTACTTATATTGTAAACAGAAGTCGACTAAAGGCTGATTTCGCATAACGTTATGGAGTTCTTGACATGCTGCACACAATCAAGAAAGCGAGATAAGCAGATTCGCGGGATTTTGTACTTATAAAACTTCAAGCAAATTTCCGCGCCCAAACTTATTCTTTAAGTATTTATTTATTTTAATTTTATTTTATACAAAACAACATACAGTATCATTACCAATATTCTAATACATAAACATAATATAAAAGTAACACAATTTTTTTTTTTATTATTTTTTTTTTATTTATTTCGCGAATGTGGTTATCCCGCTTTTTCGGTTGTATGTGTGAAATAGTTGCGTTGCCGCAGCACGGCTGTCGCACGACGGTAGCACACATTGTAAGTACGATTTTCTCAAAACGCGCGACAATCATGCGACATTGCTACAACAATGCGACTAAAGTACTGAAAAGTATCGGCGTCCGAAGGACGTAATATATGATCCCGACGACCCGATTACTCTAGCCATAGAGGCAGCCAATCAGCTCGCGACACCAAACGCTTCAGGACCCCGATACCGACCCCGCCGGCGTGGTCGACGATTTCCCTCATTCAGCGCTTATCGCTATCGACCCACTAGGGTCGATTAATTCTTTCAAATATTTTTCCTTTCAGACGACGCCCTGAGCCGAGGTTCGCGCCCAACTGGGCACCCTCAGGCCTGTTGTCTTAAACGTTGTACCGGGTGAGAGCCTTCAGCGCTCCCCATTTGTCCGACCAAGTAGTTAATGCCATCTGCGGCAAATCTACAACAAGTCACGTCAAAAAAAAAGCTTATCCCGCTGCTTTCTCGGTTGTATGTGTCAAATCAGTTGCGTTGCCGCAGAGCGGCTGTCGCACGACGGTAGCACACGTTGTAAGTACTTACGGATTTCTCAAAACGCGCGACAGTCATGCGACATTGCTACAGCAACGCGATTTAAGTAGATACTTACCTACTTTATCACGAAAAAATTCATCATAACTATGTTATAGGTATGTTTAGACGTCGATTCCAAAACTGACTGCAAGTCTTTTGTCACAGTAAGCATTACGGGTAAGTACGTGTGAGTTTTTGGATAAGATCATTCAAAATACGTTTACGTTACGTGACATTGGCTTTGTCATTCAGTGTTACGTGTGGGTTATTATTTAATACAACTTTGTAAAACATTGTGTAGGTACTTACATACAATATTAACTAAGATAAGTGGTAAGTACTTGAATTTTTTTTAGCTAGTTTCCGGTCAAATTAGTGGTTACAATGAACAATGAACCTAATGAGAAACTCAACATCAGATGCAACGCTCGTGAAGTAGGAATTATGCGCTTAATCGGCGAATCTAATCTCTTTTTGGATTCGCATAAAACCCCGCCAAATAAGTTTGATTAGGGAAGAGTGATTAGCAAGTCACCAGGCGAATTAAGATGGGACACACATTCCCTTTCCTTGGAACGTGGATTGCAAGTAGACTGCTGTACATTTGTTTTCGAACGTACTGTGAATACAAGTTTAGCTTGCAGATGTAAGTATACAGTAGCTGGCATGCAAGCTACTGCTTAGTCTTACTCTACATAAACTGTCTGCTGGTATGGGTATACCAGCAGAGAGTTAATAGGGATTTAAAGTTAGACATGGGGACGAATTCCATCTGACAACATGGAATTCATGGACTATTACAGGTGATATAAATGGGCAAGGTTTTAATCACCACCTGTCACCGCACTGTCCATCATAATTAGGTAGGTATTAAAATTGTCTGCAAAGCTGTCGTATGTGTGTGGAAAACGAATATAATTATTTATTACTTCATATAAGTACCTAAATATATAATTATGTTTAACACATGTTGAACGTAGATTTTGCCTAACACAACGGTCGAGTTCCATTTTTATAACTTTTATACTATTAGCTATTATTATTATATAGGTATTTTATTTAAGAACTCGATTTAAAATTAATTAATTCACCGCAGTCTGTCATATTTCTTTTTTCATTTTCTTTTCCCCACCATCCGCGATTTCCGCGCAATGCGCATTCATTCAAACAGCCAAGCCAGTCGGTTTCCGTTTGGCGCGAAAAGCGATCCTGCCATCTTGGAATTTATTTTTTAATTTGTCTATTTTTAAATCATCGTGTTTATAAGCAGTGGTTGCGTGGTGCGTGAGGCTATAGTGTGTGGGCAGTTTGCTGGGGAACACTGGAGCCATGTACCGGTTAGTTAACAGTTTTTACCACTTACTAGTTCAAGTTCAGGGCGTTTTGGCGGTTATGTGCAAGGTGGCAAGGTTGATAAAGTACATAAGTATATTTATACGTTAAGTGTAATAAAAAGTTTATTGAACTGTATGGGTAACATCAATCATCAAAGCGCTCTAAGTATGAGTATTTTATTCCAGTGTAATTTTATATAAGTAAGTAGAATTAGTTATGTTTTTTACGTTTAAATATGTTTTTAAAATTGTAACAATTCAATAAGTTGGTAACATGCCACTAAAGTGTATATATCTTTTGTGACACGTTGTGGTACTGCCCACCCTAATAAGCGCGATCACTCGCTTAATTATAAACAACCTTTATAAGGTCCTTTGTAAGGACATAAACGTTCGGGATGAGTCGATTACTCTAGCCATAAAGGCACCAACCTCGCCATAACAAACACTTCAGGACCCCGATACTGACTTGCTTGACTGGGTAGCTGAGGTTGCCGACGTTTACCCTCCCCCTTCATCGCTATCAGCCCATTAGGGACCGTCAGTCTCAAATATAATCCACTCAGACGACGTCCTGAACCTAGGGAACCTTAGGGTTTTTGTTTAAATTTTGAACCGGGTGAAAGAAAGCCGTTCCCCATTTATCCGGGCCATCTGAGGCAAATCTACAATAAGTAAGTCACGTCAAAAAAAAAAAAACAATCTTCAGGACACAGGCTTTTCTACAACCAACTGAAGGGAGTATCATACTCCACCATGCTGCCCACAATCTATAGCGGGTTCATGGAGGTATTCTGTCTACTTATCTACAGCAAAAAAAAGAAAAACTTCGATCCGACCGATATTTTCCGATCTTAAACCATGTAGAATGTTAAGATTGTTAGATAGGATGCGAATAAGCGTATCTCCCTTGTCATCGTGGCCGCAAAAACCGTAAAAAATGCGTTTGTGTTAACTTAATTACTTTGTGCAATTATTCGCATGTAAGCTGGTAAGCAAAGGTAATGATTATTTCATCCTTCTTATGGTATTGGACATGCGACATACATAGACATTGCATTGTTTAGATCACAATGAACAGTTTTTTGGTGAGATTGCGTTTGTCTAAATCACAGGTCATGTCTACACGCATAATAGGCTAGTTTTCAACTAGTCAAATCAATTACTTTTCCTAAACGTCAAAACACGAAATTACTATGGCATTTGTATAAAGAGTAACCTGTGACGTGATAGAAAAGGGTGACAAAATGTCGCAATTATTATTAGAAAAAAGAAAACTTTTTGTCACCTTTAGATCTGTCTTTATTTAGTACTTAGGTACTTAAAACTTACTTAAATAATCAGAATTTCATAATTTATCTTTGACCTAGGAAACTACCCTTTATTAAATAAGTAGCAATTTTATTCATATTACTTACTTACTTATTTATTTTTTTACTTCTTTGGACAACGACTTGTTTCGATAAGAAACGACCAAAATGATATGTTGCTGCATGCATTCTACTACTTCTCTAGAATAGTACCTACCTATTTTGAGAAGTTATGATGGTAAAGTAAACCACATCGTTTTCTATTAAAATGACATCATTACTGAAGGGTAAATAAACGGAAAATGTTTTGTAATCTGAAGAAATCTATTGAAATTATTCAAGCCCGCATAATACAAGGACATTATGCGCTATCTCTACAAAAATAATATTAGTAGGTAAGTAGGTACTGAAATTGCAAATCACTAATTAATTAATTACTTACAGTAATTTACAGTAACTAGTTAAGTACCTACTTACAGTAAGTAAGTACCTACTTAATATAGATTTCAAAACTAAGTATTTATTTGGCGGAAAGCTATTTTTTGTTGAGTTGAAACTTTTCAACAGTTTTCAACGATTACCTACGATCTAAAGACAAACACAAGAAAAGAGAAAGCGAAATCGGTTGAGACAAGGTTGAAGAAAATTCGCATCGGAATGTGATTTTTCAAAAAGGCGCTTACTTTCCAGAGTACGTTCGTCAAAAACAATATAGATGGCGCTGTACTGTTCCTTCGTTTAACCTTCTAATTTCATGAATAACAGACATAATGCATCTTTTATCTTTGTTTTTGGGTATAAATGATGACCCTTTTTATTACACCAGGCACAATTACATCTTCCACCCATTAATTATTCTAATCAAAATAAAGAGAAGCAATATAGGTGACATCATAATTCTACATAATATGATCGAAATATCAAGCAACAATTATTTATATTAAGTACTTATATATTATGCTTCTGCCAGAATACTTATGTGCCGGTGGAGTAATGGGAAAAAAAAGTAGGTAGGTAATTATCACGTTAAAGCTGTCCCTCCCATATTGTATACATTGATGCAAGTAGAGAGTAGTATAGATACAATTAACAAAACTATCACCCGTGTTATTTTTAAGTAAGATTTTTTACATTATTCTTGTAAGTAGGCACAAGGTTGCCACTCTGTGGTTTACGACTGACAATTACAAGCAACTGGCATTGTCTTGTCGGCTGATGAACAGATATAAATAGGTATTTTTTAATAACTCCAAATTGCACATTGTGTAAATTATGTTTACGTGTTTTCAGTCACACGGAAGAAGGATTTTCTCTTTAAAAACCTCGTATTTATATACCTAATAAGTACTAACTACAAACATAGATACGATTACAAAAATATTGTCGCTTCTGCGATTATGCGAGTCTGTGGTAGAGACCAAATTGCACATTATAACTCCAAATTGCACATTGTGTAAATTATGTTTACGTGTTTTCAGTCACACGGAAGAAATATCTCGTATTTTTATATAGGTACCTAATAGGTACTAACTACTAACATTGCTACTAATATTGTCGCTTCTGCGATTATGCGAGTCTATGGTAGAGACCTGTACACCGCGGAGGTCCGTGTTGCTCTACGGTAACACAGCCCGGACACATCATACAAACAACCCTGTTTTACTCTATCTAAGTGATCGGATATTCCAACAGATATATGGAAGCAGCTTCATAAATTGTTTTATGAAGCTGCTTTCATACATAACTAGCTTTTGCCCGCGACTTCGTCTTCGTGGACGGATTTTCCTGCTAATTCCCGTTCCCGTGGGAATTTCGGGAATTCCTTTCTTAGTGCACCTCTACGGTACCTAAGCTACGTCCCTTCCAAATTTCAAGTGCCTACGTTAAGCCGTTTAGGCTGTGCGTTGATATGTCAGTCAGTCAGTTTCTCCTTTTATATATTTAGATTTTGGTAAATAAGTCGCGGAATCGAATAGAACGCTACGATGATTTAAAATGTAGGTTTTCTTAAAACAAATTAGATCTTGTCAACATTCAATTAAGTACTCGTAATTATCCGCCCGTACAACCGATTCTAAGTACCCACTACTATTTAGGTATTATATTGGTACGTACCTATTACTGTCCATAAAGTATATAATACAAAATCTTGGTTACTAAATATCGTAACGCTACGTCTTGTTAGGTAAATATCGGCATATTTAAAAAACCTTCACAAAATTAAGACTGTGAAAACAAACAAAACTAGCCTTAGGTAAATGATTTAAGACAAGCGACGTAAAAAACCTAGTTTAAACCAAGTTTAAACAATGTGATGGTGTAATTTACATGTGCTCAAATAGTCACGGGTCAGGGTTCGTCAATATTGACAGTAGATGAGTGTGGTCACTGCATTATATAAGTGAGCATAACTATGGCCTCTAACATTACTATGTGAGAAATATTTACTACGTTTGATATTACAATCTCACGACTTTCATATAAGACCATTCAAAATTATATTCTGAGTTAATATCAAGTGTAATTTTCCATCGCAAAAGTACAGAATTGAAAAAATAACTAAAAAAAACATTAATTATGCGACGGAAAAATCCACTTGATATTAACCCTGAATCATGGTCTGAATCATCCCCCTGAGAATTCGTTACGATGTCACTAACACCCTGTAGGTATATAAATTACTAGATACAGAAGATAGTCTGCCTCATTACACATGCAAATAGGACAGGACTCGGACTACTAGAGGAATATTTTAATAGGTCAAAGACTTACGCGTTTAATATTAATTAGCTAAGATACATATTTAAACACAAAGCGAAAATAACTCTTAAAACTAGTTTATAGGCAGCTGAGTTTTAATTCGTCGCATTAAACACCAAACACGCAAAAATTATACTGTACGAGTCTGTAGATAACATCACGCCCCTATCCCCAAAGGGGTAGGCAGAGGTTTATAGTATATTGCTGTAAGTTCGATTTACTGGTAAATCCTAGTATTTCAGGCTTTTGTTTATTTATGGTCACCAACAGATTTAACAAATTACTTATATGTAAACAAGAGTGATTGTTACCCTAATTATAGGTGTTTTAAATTAACTACAGCAAAGATAGCTTAAATGAGAAAAAAGAAAAAAAGAAGGCTAAAAGCGCACCACGCTTGCACAGTTTAGGCCATTTACACTTAAAAACAGACACATGTGTTGTTATTCATAAATAATTGAGTACAAGTTACTTCTGTATGCATTGGGCTTACTTACTCGAAATTTCCAATTCAGTTTTATTTAAAACTGTTATTACATCCTTGTTAATCTGTTTAGTGGTGAATTGTATCCCAAGTTGCTTCTACCAATGGTCTCAGAAAAAAGCCTGTAACTTAGTAACTTTTACAGTAGCTTAAACACCTATTCCTCGCCATATATGATCAGAATGCCAGTCGTGCGGCCGCTACTGTCGCTCTCGCATCGGACTTTACAGCCATTTTAAAAGCTGCCACAGAAACGCTGTTTGAATCCTCTGATGAAGATGTAAAGGCCTGAGATGATGATCAGAATTCAAACTCCTAAATCGCATTGAGCGGTGTAGACCCCGACGCAGGATTCTAACCTGTCACACTACGATGTAAGCCACGCGTTCTTCGAACAAGGCTATCACGGATTTCATCACATCATCACTAATTTAAGAGCCACGTTCTTGTCGGTGTAGCATTCTCCATTACTCCATGCTACTTTTTTAGGGAAAAATAGGGCAGTGGTTTCCCCTCTTGCCTTCCGCCCCGCAGTACTCTGTCTGACGCGAGTGGGATAGCGCCCAGAGTAGTCTATTTCAAAGGCGTATTGTCCGCCGTTTCTGAATAGTACTGACAGGTACTGCTGCCCTCTGTCAGTTTCCAGGTTACAGTGCCTGTGACTCGCCTCTTTCTACAGATCACGGAATCACGGATTCGGTTTTCCTCACGGATTTATGACGGATAAAAAACAGAGCATTAAAATATTTCTTTTTTTTTCAGATCATTATTCCCCGTGTTGCTGTGCACGGTAGCAGTCACCTCCGCGCCACAGGAGGGCAAGAATAACGACATCACTTACCTGAAGATCCAACCCGTCACTACAGAACCAAAGTCACCCAACAGAGAGTCTAGAATCGAGAACCTTCCACTAACCATAACCGGAAATGGCAATGTTAACGTTAAAACTGTACCTGAAGACGAAACGACAGCAAGAACAGACTTTACTGTAAGCAGGATACACAATGACCCAGATGAAGTAAAAAAAGAAAATGAATATGATGAAAAATCTATTGAAGATGAAGAAATACCAGCGAGAGAAGTTACAGAAGAAAGAAAACCTGTTGAGAATCAACGTCGGGCAAGAAGTGAGGATACTACAACGAGTTATGAAGTGGACACGGTAGAACCAACAGGAGTGACAGAGAGCGAACTAGTCCAGCCGACAGAAGCATATGAAACCAGAACTAAAGCTCCATCTCCAAGGTTTATATCTAAACTAAGTTATTTCCAGAAGAACAATGACGTAAGAAGTTCTATCACGACGAATCTGCTAGAGAGAGCGGGGAAGAGGAAATTCAGGTCAAAGTGCAGATGTGAGAAGATTTGGAACTGTCCTAAACTGCAGATAACAGTGCCGCGGTGTCCTGACGAATATTTTTTGTGTTGCGGCTAAACAAAAACTGTGTTGTGGAAACTTAAAAAATTGTCAATGAAAAGGCCAGTTTTTGTTAAATTATCACTGTATAATTGTTATCATCATCTCAGACTTACCAAACTTCCATTCATACCTATATAAGGTCTAAAAAC
The DNA here is from genome assembly GCF_024362695.1 of Pectinophora gossypiella. Taxonomy (NCBI): domain Eukaryota; kingdom Metazoa; phylum Arthropoda; class Insecta; order Lepidoptera; family Gelechiidae; genus Pectinophora; species Pectinophora gossypiella. The sequence continues at coordinate 9,858,554 of NC_065423.1, forward strand.
AAGGTTAACTTATGTACTTAATGAGATATTTTCATTATGATTTTCTAACGAAAAATACAAATTATATTCATATATTTCTAGAAGTACTTACCGTCATCATAATTATCATCCCACCGAACGACAGGACACTGCCCAACTTAGGGAGACTTCAAAATGGCCAATGGCCAACTTAGGCAGACTTCAAACTGCCCAATTTAGGAAAAAGAACATCTTTGGAAGAATCCTCACTAGAAAATAAATATCCAAACTATTTATAAATATAAATTGTTTTGTGATTCCAAAATTAATTTAGTAATCTAAGTCACAAATTAAGTTTAAGTATTATTTATAAGTACTTAAGTGAAATAATAAACTATTAAAACAAAATGTTTGGTCTTATTATGTTCATGAAACATTATCCCCCTAGCATTATCCCGTTTTTCACAGGGTCCGCTTACCTAACCTGAAGATTTGACAGGTCCGGTTTTTTACAGAAGCGACTGCCTGGCTGACCTTCCAACCCGCGAAGGAAAACCAACCCAATATAGGTTAGGTCACATACCCCCGAAAAAGCATTTCTCGGGAATGTGGGTTTCCTCACGATATTTTTCCTTCACCGCATAATAATTTATGATCCAAAAATGAATTCGAAAACATCATTGGTTTAGGCCCAGCTGGATTCGAACCTGCCACCTCAAAGTGAGAGGCAAACGTTCTATCAACTGGGCTACCCCGGTTATTTTTATGCATTAACAATTTTACTATAAGTTTTCTAAGTCACGCTTCGATTTTTTATTGTTCCTTTACAAACACTTGTAAATGGTCAAAGTAATAAGAAAAACTATGAGTACAATAATGAAAAGATATAATTAATTTGGTAATTGGCACATAAGAACATAACATGGCTTTGATTACAAAAATATAACATGGATATACACAGGCAGTCATTTTCATACATTATAAAGATAAAATAATTTCTTACTAGAACTTTGTGTTCGATTGAGAACGATTTTATACCACTCGCAAAGTCTTATAGACGACGAATTAATAAAATTATGGAGTTATAAAAAGCTTAAAGCGTGAATATAGGTATCCACTTTTGGGATCGTCTTAGTTTGGCACAGTTGATAGAATTTCTATATTTTTTATTCTCACTTAAAGATAAAAATGGTATTAGACCGCATTGAACAACAACTTTTTGGGATGTTATTAGAATAGAAACTAGTGACGTAACATCAGGCAGTTTCTAAAGACTTATGCTAACTGCACAGTGCTTGGAAAACCCCGAATTGTATTCAAGTTTTGGCTTTCATTTTAAAGTAAATTAATTTGCAAGAGAAAGCAACCGAAGTTTGAAATATTTATTAACATACTCGTACATACATAAATACGTAAGCTCACAACTATATCCCAATTGAACTATGTACCCACACCTCACCGAGCTTTCTGTTCGACCAACGTGATAGGTGGTGAGCCGTATCGCCGTCTATAATGGTCGAGCCAAATGTGTTAGTGAAACCTGCACTTAAGGCAAATTAATAACTCATTGGTGCAATTGTTTTAAGTTTACGCGGTTATTATCATAATTAAAACACATAATAACGGGTTCTTACCGCGTTTAAATGGGGATATGAGACTCCCGATATTTCGACACTGTTGCAAGTGCCATGATCACGGGATGACTGATGAGATTGGAGTTGAGTAGGTAGATCCATAATTTTCTACGGGCAGACATATCTGTCTACCCTCTTTCTTTGCCGCTTGTTTATTATAGAGTTCAGATGGTTCCGAACATTCCGATATCAAAAACATAAACAAGCGGCAAAGAAAGAGGGTAGACAGATATGTCTGCCCGTAGAAAATTATGGATCTACCTACTCCACTCCAATCTCATCAGTCATCCCGTGATCATGGCACTTGCAACAGTGTCGAAATATCGGGAGTCTCATATCCCCATTTAAACGCGGTAAGAACCCGTTATTATGTATTTTAATCATTGGTGCTAGTCCGTTACCGGGGTTCGAGAAGCAAAAAGTTTTTAAGCTAGGAAAGAAATAGAATAGGTAATTTTGGCGGAACACTGAGCGAATCCTTCGCTCTCTACTAGTTTTTTTAAATCCAATTCATCTCAACGAACACAAAGCATTAACTAAATACAATAATTAACATTAATAACATTTGATGTCATATTTTCGTATAACTATAATTAAAATATCACACTTAAACATAATTATATTTGAATCGATTAAACATAACAGCTACGTGTCTATAAATTATAAAATTTCTAAACAAAACAATGGTTCGATCAAATGCTTAGGTACAGTCATGAGCAATATCGTGTACCCACTTTAGAACCCTGTCGCATTATCATATTTGACATTTAATGAGACTTACGGTTTCATTTGTCAAAAAAGTTAATATGACATGGTTTCAAAGTGTATATTAGTGCTCGTGACCGTATATATAACTATAGTCTGTACAACAAGTTATCATCACCCCGTTTTATCACAAGGTCAGCTTATTTTTATTGGTTTGATTATGTCCCGCGATCGACACGAGCTCATTCCACCATCCCCCTTTTATCTTCGGACTTCCAGACGTACGGCCGGGTTCCATCTCTATTTGGTGGATATCCCAACTATTCGCACAAAGCGCTTCGCATCGTCCTTCATTATGCGCACTTAATCGTCTTCTGTATTTCCAAATGCATATAACCCGGGTGCTTTCAAGGCCAGAGTGAACATGCACCTTCTTCTTAGGCCTCGTCAATGTGCCAATAGCAAACCAATCAAAGGTAAAAACAAAATGTCAAAAAAATAATTCGTTTTGTTTGCAGCAATCACTAAACGTATCGATGCATTATATGAACCTAGCTGGATAGTATACCGATGAACCAAGCTGCATAGGTAATGAGGGTGGTTCTTCGAACACCGGAACACAATATCGTAACCGTAAACGCATAAATATTTCTTCAAAACTCCAATCTTACGCTTACTCATTGAACAGACTATATATAAAATAAAAGCATTGTCCAAATTAACGAAATACCTTTTACAAATATTGTTTCCGTTAACAATAAGCAATATTTTCAAATAACACATAAGGGTGCGTCCACAGCTAATGTGGACTCATCCTTATATCACAACAAGTTAACAGAGAGCATTATGAGAGATCTATGAATGATATAGTGATGAATTGGCTCCTCGTGAAACATTTGTTCATGTCAATTTAGGGAAATTAATAAATAGTCATTTACTTACCACGATTGACGTATAATTAAAACGCATATTTGTGCTGATTCCTGCAGACACCTCCTAATTTTATTTTAGGTTATACCCGTCATTTTATTATCCGCCAAATTAAAGTGACGTACGATTGACAACTACGATTGACAATTTTAAAATGAACGAGTGAATGAATGAATAATGCGGAAGCATAAAATAGGCATCTAGCTGATATGCAACCCGTTAAACGTGTGCTGTTAACTTAATTCTTCATAATTAAATTTCGGGAGGCTTTATTTTTTAATTTCTGCCTAAAATTGGCGTGTGTTCTATAAATTTTATGCCTGTCGAGTGCCCGTCTCACTCATTTTCGGCGGATAATAAAATGAGAGGTGTAATTTAGAATAAACTTAGATGGTGTATACTGGAACCATAACCAATATTTGTGAAATCCTCAATGTATAGTTTCTGAGATGTAGATGACAGTCAGACAGGCCTAAATCAAATCAAATAGGTACCAATAATACCCAGGATACTTTTTTAGGTTTTTTCTTTCGTGATTCGTTTGTCTCAGATGCAGCTGGTATTATGTTTTGTGATGACATATACGGCTGATTGTAAATATCTAAGTACTATTTGGCTACAGCCGCATAAAAATGTATTAAACAGTTTACCCCGCCAGCAGGGTCCATATCAAAAGATGCAGCCAACTTTCAGCTTATTAAAGGCCCAAGTTTTGAAACAATAGTTAAACAATGGTATTTGGATTTGAACGTTTCCTTTTCACATCTCCGTTCGCTTACTTATACTGAAGATTTGACAGGTCCGGTTTTTTACAGAAGCGACTGCCTGTCTGACCTTCCAACCCGCGAAGGGAAAACCAGCCCAATACAGGTTAGGTCACATACCTCCGAAAATGCATTTCTCGGGAATATGGGTTTCTTCACCGTGTGTTCCTTCACCGAGATAATCATTTATGATCCACACATGAATTCGAAAATAATTTCAACAATCATTGGTTTAGGCCTGTGCTGGATTCGAACCTGCAAGTGGGAGGCAAGCGTTTTACCAACTGGGCTACCACTACCACGGCTACCACGGGTGCTGAGAGATACATCGTTACCATTAAAAGATACCCAACAGATAAATAGTAAATAATGACATGATCAAATAAGTTCCTACCATAATACAATATTTTTACAAAAAGCTACATTGTACACCTACCTTTACTTGGCTCCATCTAAGGGTGGTATTAATAAACTAATCTCAGCTTTGAGACTGCCCACAATATCATGTCAATGTGACAGTTCTTATATAAAAACAGGGACTTGAGCATGATCTTGAGGGCAGTCTCAGCTGAGATTAGTTTATTAAAACCACACTTAAATCCCATATTAAACTAACACTTATAATATTACAATGAGGACAAAAACTAGCAGCTCAAATGTAATGTAGACGACAGGTCGACATGGCAATTCTCTAGTGACGTGACGTTTTCAATATCGATATATTTTTATTATGTATGTAACAAAATGTGAATAAAATAATACCACGTTTTCATTTAAGTTAATATTTATTCATCTGAATCATCTAACGTATCGCTACAAAAACTTAAAGAATCTTCGTCACTGGTATCTCCGACTTTTATAATAAAATCTTCCATTTCATTTTCCATTCCCATGTCTTTTTCCCAATATTCATTTTCAAGGTTCTGGACAGGTTTTTCGCTCATGCCCCGATTGCCATGTCGACCTGTCGTCAATAGTAGGTGGCAGCACTGTTGAGTGTTCCTAAATTTTGACAGTTCTCCATACTGTCCAGCTAAAATTCGTGATAAATTGATATAAAATGTGAAGCAACGTGGAGTGTATCCCGTATGAAGGATGAGTAACGAAAAATAAAAGCAGACAGTTGGAAAAAGGCAGTTTGGATTGAAAATAAGTTTTACTAAGTTTTCTTCTTTCCGATCTTTAGGGAATACATATAACACTATGATTTTGCAGTTAAACGCTGCGCAAAGGGTTATAGTGTAAAAATATAACCAAATCAATATGTTTGTTTACTCAAATAGTATAGGGAACTGTCAAAGAACACTCAACAGTAGCGACACCTGATGAGAGAGATAAGTAGTTTTTACCCTCATTGATGAAAAACGATTTGAGCGTTCATTGCTAGAGAAACTGTCGTAGATTTGAATCACATTCGAGCCTATATTTTGTTAAAATTTATCTAACATGCATAACCCATTTAGAGATAGCGAAGAAGATACAATAATATTTTATCTTAAACCTAGCGATATATAACCCGGCTTCGCGTTATCTCACTCTAGCGAATGACGGTTTTGAGTGACAGAAATGGATAGATGCATATGAAAGTGCGGTTCAACCAAATGGGACAATTCTTGAAATTTTAAATTTTTGTGGTGAAGTGTGTCATCTTGCTGAATTTTATTGAAAACCTTTATATTGCAATTAAATTATTTTAATTTTGATTTGATTTGAACCCTAAGCGTAAAGCGTTTAGTCCCGGCTCCTTTCAGCGTTTTTTTATAAACTCCGAACATATCATTGACCGCGGAAGTCAGAAGAAAACAAAAATGCTACGGAACATTTTCGCATCCCATTTTGTGTATTTTTTTTACTTCAGCGTTATCTTAAGACAAAACATTATAGTATCTTCGCTCGTATGGTACGGGGCTCAATAATTATCAACTACAGACCATTGGATATAGGTTACTACGTCTGAGGATAGTTCAGTAAACACGAAGGAAGACTGTTCAGTCTGGATACAGTAAGTTCGCGTCTCGGCCGCAGCGTTCCTGAAAATATTCATCTTGTTAAGTTTCTTTACATACATTTTTACAGACATGCAAGAATTTTTGATTTCAAAACACAACTGCTTAACGTGCCCTCCGAAGCACGATTTAAATCAATCAATAATTCTTTATTGCACAAACACATAAGTAAAGGACATGTACAGACGAATAAAATAAGCACAAATTGCTAAACAGCAATTTCTTACAGGCAACCTTAGGGTGAAAGAAGTTTATGTATTTCATCTTACTTTGTAGGACAATGAAGTGATTCAAGCCTGCTACGTCCTTAAAAAGGACAGTGTCACAAAGTGATTTCGACAATGTCCTCATCGGGAGTCGAACCCGGACCTCCAGATCGTTGGTCCCGGGTATTAGCCGTAAAAACACCACCAACTCGTAACGGAGCAGCGGGGTGGAGTACGCTCCATACCCCCCTCCAGTTGATCGAGAGGCCTGTGCGCAGCAGTGGGACCCATGTAGGCTATTTATGTTAATTTGTGTATGTTGAAAACGCAAGAAACAGTGTCGGCTGTTACCTTAGTTATAAATTAATACGAAACTTGATGGACACGGTAAAGTACCGCTTATTTACAAAAAAATGTAGTATATTTGTTCATATACGAACATTACATACGTATGTACCTAAATATTACAATCAATCATCACCAGCCCATTAACGTCCCCACTGCTGGGGCACGGGCCTTCCCTATGGATGGATAGGGAGATCGGGCCTTAAATCACCACGCGGGCCCAGTGCGGATTGGTGGTTATTGACGACTGCTAACGCAGCCGGGACCAACGGCTTAACGTGCCTTCCGAAGCACGGAGGAGCTCAAGATGAAAACTTTTTTTTTTTGGTCACCCATCCTATAATCGGCATTTGCGAAAGTTGCTTAACTTCAACAATCGCAGACCGAGCGCGTTAACCGCTGCGCCACCGAACTCCTCGGTAAATATTACAATATTAAAAGTAATTTATTGTCAATCGGGTGTGCAAATTAATAACCCTAGCAAACAAATAGTCTACGTATTTTTAAAAACTATCAAATATGTATGTTATGTATGTGTGTATGTATGTATATATGTCAATGGCTATCTCACCTGATGTTCGCTAATCAAGTAGACGGGCAGCGACTCGGTACAGAACTCGCACGGGATGACGGGATCCTCGTAGTTGGCGGGCGAAGCGCTTCGCGGGGAAGGGCTGTGAGGCCGGTACTGCGCCAGGTCGGGCCGGCAGCCCGTCTGGGAAAACAGTTTTTTTAAAATTCTAGTTTTTAAACGAGACGAACCCAGGGACACGGAGTGGCGTGTTTATCCCGGAAATTGACCATTCCAATACAGGATAGGTCACATACCTCCCAAAATGCATTTCTCGAAAATGTGGGTTTCCTTACGATGATTTCGTTCATCGCTGAGCAAGTGATGTGTGATCCGAACATGAATTCGAAAACAAATTCGACAATCATTGGTTTAGGCCTATGCTGGATTCGAACCTGCGACCTGAAAGTGAGAGGCAAGCGTTCTACCAACTGGGCTACCACGGCTCAGACTGTTGCGTCAAATAATAGATACATATTTTAGAGTTAGAATTTACATTGAGTATACCAGTATACCTGATGCTGCACCAGGGTGCTGGCGGGCACGGGTGCTCCGCAGAACTCGCACGGCAGGGGCACGTCCTCCTCGTCGGGGGGCAGGGGGGAGGCGCGCGCCCTCCTTTCACTGCAACCACACAATAAACAATTATACTACATAATTACACATAGGACAGTAACTCTGGGACGGGTGAGAGCCTTCAGCGTCCGGGTGAGAGCCCTCAGCGTCCGGGTGAGAGCCCTCATTGTCGTGGTGAGAGCCCTCAGCGTCCGGATGAGAGCTCGCAGCGTCTTGATGAGAGCCCTCAGCGTCCGAGTAAGAGCCATCAGCGTCTTGGTGAGAACCATCAGCGTCTTGGTGAGATACCTCAGCGTCCATGTGAGAGCCCTCAGTGTCCGGGTAAGAGCCTTCAGGGTCCTGGTGAGAGCCCTCAGCGTCCTGGTATGAAGTGTCCGGGGCGACTAAAGTGACCCCATCGAGCGGGTGACGTAAATCAAACTTGTATCGGAACTGCGCGGAGGACGTCCCTTCTTTATGTAATATTTATTATTGTTCATTATATGACATAATTATTATAACTAACAGTAAGTACTTGCCCGTTATTTGCGACATTCGCATTGTTAGCGTTGTAAGGTGCTGTAACCTGAAAAAAAAAATTGTTCGCTTGAGTCATTTTATTATTTTTACTTACCTTTTATATACACGGTGTTAGTGACATCGTAACGAAAATTTTGAGGGATAATTCAGACCATAATTCTTAGTTAATATCTTACGTAGCTTAAACACAGCTGACGAGGACTGGGTGTACTGTAGTCTATACACCTCTGCCTACCCCTTCGGAGATACAGGCGTGATGCTGTTATCTTGACTACATTCAATTTGTGTATAGTTACATTAGTTACCTCATTCAGTCCTCTTCTCAACTCCCTGAGAGAGGACTTGATCTCGCTGAACCTGTCGGCGCCCTCATTACGGTCCTCCCTCCGCAGCTGCAGCTCCTTGAACCGGTCCATGAACTGTTCAGGGGTCATCGGCTTCAGGTCCTGCAAGTCGTTCCGCACCTGATACACACAATAGGGTAAATGTCCATTGCCTAGACCTGCCGTTCCCAAAGTTGTCTGGGATGCGGGTTCTGGGACCCATCTAATAACGGATTGGTTTTAATACTTATGTAACGTCTTAAACCTAAATAAAGATTTTATCTGCTTATCTAAACTCGGGACCCAGTCCTAGAAAATTTTACCGCTACCAATATGAATAAAGAACTTTTTTAAATAAGCAGTTACCGGCCGTTGGCTCGGTCGGTTACACAATATTAAAAACAAAATACTATTAGAAAAAATACTCCTATTGGTACTCCACCTCACAATAAACACGATAGAAGAGAAGAAGAAGAATATTAGAAAGCTCTAAGGTCGGCTAGTATGTGACCAGTGAGTAAGTAAGTAAAATGTGTGTTGTGTGTGTATGTGTTATTTTTATAAAGAAACAATATTTTTTTGATACATTAAAAACCCCACAAAACCAATTCCTCGGTTTGTTCCAATGAAATCAGTTTAAAATATTATGTATAAAAAAAACATAAAAAAGTTTAAAATTAACTTAAAAAAATTCCCAATTGAGAAAAGTTTTTACACACTGCAAAAGTTTTTCTTACATGATAAATAGACTGTAAGTGATGTAGATTTTGTTGTTATTAATAGTTTTTAAGATTTTCATAGTTATTTTTAGATTAAGTTTGTTTAATGTTAAGTACTTATTATTATTTATTTTTTTTGTATTTCTGGCCTAATGTGATTTCTTGATATTTTTGTTTGTTTTTGCTATACCCTCCCGGGTCCATATGTGGTACTATAATATTTATAACAACTGTTTACCATATGGTGTGCAATAAATACTTTGACTTTGACTTTGTATTAAAACACAAGCTTATAGCTAAGAGATCTTTTATTTAAATAGCCCATAATTTGAGAAACCCTGGCGTAGACAATTGGCAACACCATCGCGCGTGCGCGTGGCCAGCCAATCAGAGAAAGGGGGAGCAAGTGCTTCAACCAATCAGAACACAGAATATTCAGAGAAGCGTCGCGGCGCCGCGGCAAGGGACACTTCTAGACCGACTCAGACGATGGTCATGATGTGGTGGTTGATGACTGTTGTATGAGGACTCCTTCGACGATCGTCTGTACTTAAAAGCATGAAGTTCCTTAAGAGCAAATAAGCGATAGTGCAAGAGTGACTTCCCTACCTCATTCACGTTCCTCGGGTTGGCCCTGTTGCGGCGGCGGTCCACTTCTAAATGCGTGTTTTCATGGTCGTCATGTAAACTTGAAGCGCCTAACATTTGACCTGCGGATAAAGATTTTTAACATTTTCAATCCCTCGGTCTCCTAACAAGGCTATCACATATGTTCACGGCTATATCCCAACTGGGGTAAACAGAGCACATCCCGGACACTTCATACAAAACACCACTTTTAAACAGACACTACACATTGACGTTATCGTACACGCGCATCTGTGTATGTGACGTCTGACGCCCATAAGATTTAAACCTAAAGTAAGACCGAGGGGGTGAGGTAAACCTAGCGCAGCTGCTGGTGGGGCGAAGAGTTGCCGTTCTATTATTCCTTATTTTTTGGTTACGGTGTAAATGGCCCTGAATCCTGCAAACGCATCCTAATTTTACTTTAAGTTATACCCGTCATTTTCTTATCCGCCGAAAAGGAAAAGGATGGATGATTGACAGCCGTTAATTTTAGGAAGAATGAGTAAATAAACGAATAACCCGGGCGAATCTAATAGGTATCTCGCTGGTATGCAAACCGTTTGACGTGTCTGTCAACTTAATTCTGTCGGGTTATATGCCAATGTAAAATGTTTAGGTTCTATTAAATTTGTGCTTAAAATTGACGTGTGTTCCGTAAATTTTATGCTTGTCGATTACCCGTCACTTTCCTTTTCGGCGGATAAGAAAATGACAGGTATAACTTAAAATAAAATTAGATGGTGTCAACAGGAATTAGCACCAATAACAACGTGTATCTAAAAAAATATAATACTAATCTCTAAGTCTAACCGGCGTACCGGTGTAGTACTATTCAGAGGCGGAGGACAGGAGTCCTAGTACGGCTTTGAAATAGACTACTCTGGGCGCCATCACAATTGCGTCAGACAGAGTAGTGCGGGGCGGAAGGCAAGAGGGAAACCACTGCTCTATTTTTCCCTTTAAAGTAGCATGGAGAATACTGCACCGACAAGAGCGTGGCTCTAAAATTAGTGATAAAGTCTAACCCGCAGGTGCAGCAGTACGGTCCATCCACACCCGTCCCTGTAGTCGGTTCTTGTAGTCGACTTCCTCCACCGGCCTGTTCTGTAAAGCGTCCATCTTGCGGAGTTTCTCTATCTTTTCGGCGGCTGTTAGTACTGGCGGCAGACCTAGAACAAGACAACATGAAAAAAACATAATATAAACAGCCTATATACGTCCCACTGCAGGGCACAGGCCTCCCATCAATCAACTAGTCGAAGTATGGAGCATACTCCACCACGCTGATCCACTGCGGGTCGGTGGAGCGTTGGGCTCACGACCCGGAGGTCCCGGGTTCGAATCCCGGTGGGGACATGTCACAAAAATCACTTTGTGATCTCTAGTTTGGTTAGGCCATTAGAGGCTGATCACCTGATTGTCCAAAAAGTAAGATGATCCATGCTTCGGAAGGCACGTTAAGCCGTTGGTCCCGGTTACTACTTACTTATAATTAAGTAGTCGTTACATGAGCCATGTCAGCGACTCATTAATAACCCTGACACCAGGGTTGATGAGGTTGGCAATTCACCCCACAACCCACACGATAGATGAAGAACCTCACATTGAGAGTCAAGTGTTTTTCCTATTGGGCAACCACGGATGTTTGTACTTAAGTAACTTGTACTGACCGTGAGCCGCGTTGTAGGCGTTCTGCTCGTGCCTCTGGGCCTCCTCGAGGCGGTGCCGCTGCAGCGCGCTGTGGTAGGGCAGGTCGCGGCGGGGCTCCGCCGTGGGCGGCTCGCGCGCCGGGGGCTTCGGCGCCGGACGCTTCTTCACCGCGCCACGGGACACAGCCCTAGTGTTACATGTCCAGAGATTATCACTAACATACACACATAACATAAGCTCTAACATACCCTAATAGGGTATTTTACTGGGTCATCATCATCATCTCCCTAGCATTATCCCGTTTTTCACAGGGTCCGCTTACCCATGGTATAACAAAAACAGGTATGCAAATGTGTTCACGCAAATAAACGATTTATCTATCTATCTATCTATTACAAGCCGCCGTTGCTAGCCCTTTGATGACGACTGAAAATAGCCTTAGCCGTTAGGTATTTTAGTATAGAATTTCAAATTCAAAAATATCTTTATTCAGTAGGTAACATAGTTACACTTTGAATCGTCAATTTTTACATAACGAACGTCTCATCCGCCTAAAACTACTGCAGCTTCTCACAACCTGTATAGCCGGGGAAAAGAAGCTGCAAGAAAAACCTCGGCACAGGGCCCTAGACGTTCTTTAAAAAAAATAAAAATAAACATAAAATATTGATATACAATTGAGTAATTTAGCTGCCTAATATCAGTTCTCAGACAGTTAATCCCATGCATTCATATCTTCTAAATAATCACTAACTTTATAATAACCTTTTTTGTAAAGTTTTTGTTTAACTACTGTCTTAAAGCAGTTGAAAGGCAAATTCTGAATGTCAATGGGAATCTTATTGTAAAAACGTATACATTGCCCCTTAAAAGATTTAGTAATCTTATGTAATCGACTGACTTGTAAAGCAAGTTTATTTTTATTCCGGGTATTAACAATGTGCCGATCGCTATTTTTTGCAAATAATCCTATATGTTTTTTTTACATATATTAAGTTTTCAAAGATATATTGTGATGCCAAAGTTAAAATATTAATTTCTTTAAATTTATTTCTAAGTGACATCTTGGGTCCCAATTTGTAAATCGCCCGAATGGCCCGCTTTTGCAGAACAAAAATGCTGTTCACATCTGCAGCATGACCCCACAGCAAGATGCCGTACGACATTAGACTGTGGAAGTAGGCAAAATAATTAAGAATAATACTACGTATAGAACGGCAACTCTTCGCTCCCCACCCGCGGCTGAGCTAGGTTACCTCACCCCCGCTCGGTCTTACTTTAGTCTTGAATGGTACGGGCGTCAGATGTCACACACACAGATTCGCATGTACGATGACGTGAATATATAGTGTCTGTGTAAAATGATGGTTTTTTGTATGATGTGTGCAGTGTGGCCCCAGTCAGTCGCCGTAAAATCAAAATACGTAAACAACAAAAGATTGGAAATAAAACTTACAATTCCTTATCGATTTTGTTAACTGCCGCGACAGCCGTGTTGATCTGGGGCTGGTCATTCGTCCTCTTCAATGGAGCTTTATTTATATTGTTACCATTTCCATTCAACACATTATGTGTCTGAGCTCTAGATACATTGGCCACTGTAGTCTCTGCCAAACCACTGGACGTAGAAGGACCAGCGTTAGATGAGCCGAGATATCTGATCTGCGTCTTCGGTTGATCTTGTAAAATGTTTGTGTTCTTAACAAAGTTTGCAGGTCGAGTCACACCGTTGCTAGTGGATGGTAATGGGATATTTGTAGGTTTTGGAACGTTCATAGGTTTTATGTTGGTCGCTTTAGGAAGTTCCCTCTTCGGTTGGGGTACAGGATCTGTAAACAACCATTTTCAGCCTTATTACATAGTACTGGTCTTCTTACACCATGATCTATCCAACAATCGTCAATCATGATACAGGATTAAAACAAAATTGACCTTATTATTACTACATTGCGATCGTTATTTGTAGGGTCGTATGCTGATTTACGGAATGCCGTGGGAATACCAAGGTAAAACCACGATCATACCATAGGATAGATGTAATGGTGCTAATTCCTGTAAACACCATCTAATTTTATTTTAAGTTATATCTGTCATTGTCTTATCCGCCGAAAAGGAAAGGGACGGGTAATCTTTTTTTTTGACGTGACTTATTGTAGATTTGCCGCAGATGGCATTAACTACTTGGCCGGACAAATGGGGAGCGCTGAAGGCTCTCACCTGGTACAACGTTTAAGACAACAGGCCTGAGGGTGCCCAGTTGGGCGCGAACCTCGGCTCAGGGCGTCGTCTGAGAGGAAAAATATTTGAAAGAATTAATCGACCCTAGTGGGTCGATAGCGATAAGCGCTGAATGAGGGAAATCGTCGACCACGCCGGCGGGGTCGGTATCGGGGACCTGAAGTGTTTGGTGTCGCGTAATCGTCGGTCGGCTCTATGGCTAGAGTAATCGGGTCGTCGGGATCGTATATTACGTCCTTCGGACGCCGATATTTTTCAGTACCGTCCCTAAGCGGAATGTACTCGGAAGCCGCAACTACCAGGGGATTTGGGTGGTGCGGAGCAGAATCGAAAAAACGTTTGATCGACGGGTAATCGACAAGCATAAAATTTATGGAACACACGTCAATTTTAAGCACATATCTAAAACAACCGTCTAAAATTTTTACATTGGCCAATAACCCGACAGAATTATATTCGCAAGCACACGTCAAACGGTTTGCATACCAGCGAGATACCTTTTTGATTCGCCCGGGTTATTCATTCATTTACTCATTCTTCCTAAAATTTAGAGCTGTGAATCATCCGTCTCTTTCCTTCTCGGCGGATAAGAAAATGACAGGTATAACTTAAAGTAAAATTAGGTGTCTGCAGGAATCGGAGCCACTATCTCTCTAAGGGTGGTATTAATAAACTAATCTCATCTTCGAGACTGCCCTCAAGATCATGTCAATGTGACTGTTCTCATATAAAAACAGAGACTTGAGCATGATCTTGAGGGCAGTCTCAGCTGAGATTAGTTTATTAATACCACCCTTAATTCCACTACATAACAATCTCACCATCGTCGAGTCTCAAGAACCCGTGGTTGGAGTCGAGGTGCAGCTGGCGGTACTTGATCATGACCCACTCGCGGCACTCCGGGCACTGCTCCGTGCGCACCCCGCAATAGCTCTCGTGCGCTGGGAGCTCGCGCCGAGGGAGCTCCAGCTCGCAGAACCTTCATGACATAAACAGCATATATACGGTCACGAGCATTAATATGTATACACTTTGGTACCATGTCACATTAACTTTTTTGACAAATTGAACTGCAAGTCTCACTAAATGTCAAATATGTTAGTGCAACAGAGTCCTAAAGTGGATACATTATATTGCTCATGACTGTACATTCGTCCCACTGCTGGGCACAGGCCTCCCCTCAATCAACCGGAGGGGGGCGTATATTCCTACTTTGGAAACATTCCCGGAAATAAAAAGGCGTAGTTATGTAAAAGGAGCTTAGAAGGTCAAAATATGCCTATAGCAATGCTATGCAATTTATAGGTAGTGCTAATCGCCTCCCATTAAAATGTTTTTTACTTTCGTTAAGATTTACTAACCTTAGTGTGCAAGTGTGAAAGACCAAGTATTACTTGGTCCTTGGTAATTGTGGTTTTGCATTACTAACAATTGGGCCTGAGTTGCCAAAATAAACATTTTAATTATTATTTTTACCGGAAGTATCTCGACAAATTCGGCCGTTTGGAGAAAATGATTAAGGTTACCTGCAAGACTTGATGGTATGTGCACATGAGTCCCTGATGTGGTCTTCCAGGTCTGTTCCACAGACCTTCTCCCCACACTGCTTGCATGGCACTGAAAAATGATTAATTAGACTTGATACCACGACTAGATGAGTTTTTTGACAAGTAAATGATTTTGATACTACCCACTTAAAAGTTCTCAATTTTTTGCACTATCAAAAAGCGTGCGCACTTCGATTATACGTGCGTCTTATATATCCGAACATATTATAATTAAAAAAAATTACATACAAAGAGAGGTTCACACAGATTTTATAGCAATTTTTTTAAACCCACTAAATGTACGGGAATGTCTTTGTATTTATTATATCTCAAAGAATTGGGTAGCTTCCTAGGTCAAAGATAAATTATGAAATTCTGAGTACTAAATAAAGACAGATTTGCAGACTTTCTGCTATTTATATAAGAAGTATTTATATTATAGTATTTATAGTTTTTTATAGTATTTTTATTATTGTATTTATTTATTTTTTGTATTTTTATTTTTTTTATTGTTTTTATTTTTTATTTTTTTTAGTGTTTATATTAGTATTTATTTTATTGTAATCTGTTCTCATGTAAGTGACTTATTTCATGTCTTAATGAGAATAAAGAATCTTTGAACCTAAGTTGTATCTGGAATACTCGGCCTTAGATTATCAAGCTATGAATCCCTCTTCTACGTTTTTCTTCTGATAATTAGAACTGTGACCGAAGGCCAAAGGTTACATGACTCAGGTAAAAAATTACCTTATACTACGTAATAAAAGTTAGGCATCCCTCTAAATATAAAAATCTTACATAATTTATGCAACTTCTCATGATGCTCCTCAAGCTCATTCTGAGGCACAGGCTCCTTGCACACCGGGCACACGCGGATGTTACGTGCACAATGAACCGTGTGGATCGTGAAGTTCACCGCTGGGATCTCTCGCTTGCTGAAAACAAGATGTTCTGTATAACAAAAATGCAAAATGGTCTGTGTTCTGTATGTTGTGTGTGTTCTGTGTGTGTGTGTGTGTGTGTGTGTTCTGTGTGTGTGTGTGTGTGTGTGTGTGTTCTGTGTGTGTGTGTGTGTGTGTGTGTGTGTGTGTGTGTGTGTGTGTGTGTGTGTGTGTGTTCTGTGTGTGTGTGTTGTGTGTGTGTGTTCTGTGTGTGTGTGTGTGTGTTCTGTGTGTGTTCTGTAAATGTTGTGTCTCAGGTTTTGACTGGAAAGGAAAACAATTTACAATACAATTTATTTTATACATAATATTTTATTTATATTACATTATGTTAAAGATCAATTGCTTTTTAGCTTTTAGGCTAGATTGTAATATTATGAAGGATATATTCTATTCTAATGCTTTATTTAAATAAAAAAAATATAAGTATTTAATTCTATCTTAATATTGCCTGATAGTGTAAACCACATCTTTTTGAACAATCACATTGGAATATGATTGTTGTTAACGAAAGTTGAAAGAAATCAAATTTTTGTTAAAGAATTTCAGATCAGAATGTGATATTTCAAAAAGGCACTACATGGTTTTTACTATAAACTGACTGAAAACTGATTCAGTAGGAGCTATGTTATATGTATTACTTTGTTCTCTACCCACTGCTGGATATAGGCCTCCTCTATTTCACGCCATCCTATCCGATCCTGTGCAAGTCTCATCCATTATTTTCCGGCAAACCTCACAATGTCATCCGACCACCTTCTTTGTTAGCTGGGTCATATTAATACTTGTTAGTAACAATGATTAACTGTTTTACTCTAATAAAACTTGACTGTGCTGGTTTGATAAGGGTTATTTGTATATTTCCATATCTCGGGTTTATGGAGTCCCAGGCAAAGTAAAGCAAACATGTAGAGGCCCTTTGAGACGATTTAATGTTGTGTGACATTATAATAATTTAAGTACCTATACTAGCAATATAAACCGATGCATGTACGTCACTGCACTTGTGTTCTTGTTTTTTTTTTATAATGTTCATCAAGTCTTGTGTTAGTGTTAGTTGGAGTGTCTATATAAATGTTTATTACTAAGTAAAATATCTCGTTAAAAGATTCCCACTGAAGGCTATGAATGCATGTCACATTCTTTTGTTTATCAAGTTACCATTGACTTTCTGATATTTCATTTAACTACACTGGTTACTGCTACAAACCTTGTCAAATAGCACACACATTACTATTCTTACAAAGTGTTGCAAGCCTAGCCTAGAAACTACGTTATCAAGGTTTTTCATTACATGTCTTCACTTCCCTTGTGAATGAAAAGAATGAATTAATCTGTCTATAATATACTTTCATCAGCCTGTTTTTGTTGCCAATGACGCAAAAACTGAAGTTTTTCATCAAACAATTTGTCCGTTGAAAGGTAAACAACCGAGAAAACGAATTACAACAGCTGTACGTTACTTTTGCTCCATATAATATCTAAAAATAAACTTTACTAACGCGTGTAGATATAAATAGGATAAATATTGACAAGAGCTCAGAGACGGGTTGCGATCAAAACTCACCAGTTAGGACATACTTTCTGCTCCTCATCTTCCATTCTGCACTCAGTTACGAAGTTTTACGAAGAAACTTGAAACCAAAATGGTCTTCAGCACTTTACAACCAATTTCCACAGTGTTAATCCAATCTGTAGCCTCCAGACCACAGCACAAGTTGAAATACTCTTTCCCGTAATCAGGTATCGTTATCCATTCACAACCTACCCTATATTTAAATATGAAATAAACGAATTCATTTTATTTGTCGGTGAATCCCGAAAATTGTTTTTAAACTTTTGACATTTCTAGTGATGTCCCATTGACGGACATAATAAAAAAATAACGTTACAGTACAGTTAGACATATCGTTGTAACTTTGTATGTTAACGTCAAAATGTAGTTGTGTCGATGCCGTCACCAGCATTGAGGGACTTTCCCAACTTTCCAGGCTACGTGCCCCAAAAACAATATAGATGGCGCTGTAATGATTTTCCTTTGTTTGCCTTTTAAATTCATGGATAACAGATATAATGCATATTTTATCTTGTTTTTGGGTATGAATGATGACCCTTTTTATTACACCCAGGCACAATTACATCTTCCACCCATTATTATTCTAATCAAAACAAAGAGAAGCAGTATAGCTAACAACATAATTCTAGACATAACGTGATTCAAAAATATTTATTTTGTATTTTTGAATAATTATGTATTACCAAAGTAATGAGAAAATACATAATTATCACATTAAATACCGGCGTGCGTGTATGAAGCGATTGATGAATGTGGAGGAAGCAAGAGAAGTGTGTCAGGATCGAAGCAAATGGAATTCTATAGTCTCTGCTTACCCCGGTGGGAAATAGGCGTGAGTTTATGTATGTATGTATGTATCACATTAAATCGAGTCGTCCCTGCTATCTATTATTTAAAAAAAAGATTATCCTTCCTACTCCTTCCTTGTCGTTACTGAAACCTCAAATCTGATATTTGGCGACAAATTCTCGTAATTTTTGTGTAGTAAGTGCAACGGATAAGAGACAGGGTGTTCGGAGATTATGTATTTTATTTGAAAACTAATGGAAAGGGCTAGTAAAATAAAAAACCAAAAGTACCTATATTATTATTTATTTATATTTATTACCTTATCTATCTCACAACTGATCACCACTGCATTGATTCATTAATATGTCAAATCTGAGTGAGGCTTACGGCTAATTTAACACTAGGAGAACATAGGAAGATCATTATTAATTATAAATGCAGTGGCCATCAGTTTTTCATTTAAATTAAATAGCGTTATTATATCACACATAGCCGCTGAACTATTCCTTAGCAAAAAGTAATCTATGTATAATCGGGCACAATAGGGTAGCTTCCAACAAATCAGTTACTTTTTACTTAACGTCAAAACACGAAATTACAACGGAATTTGTATGAAAAAGCGACCTGTGACGTCATAGAAAAATGTGACAAAATGTAGCACTTATTATTACATTTTTCTTTATTTAAATTAATAAATAAGTTAAATAGAAAAAAGAAAACGTTTTTTGTCACCTTTAGATCTGTGTTTATTTAGTAATAGAGCTAGGAAACTACCCAATTGCCCGAGATATAATGCATAAAACTGTATCTGTATTTTATTTACTTATATTTTTTGTACGGAAAAATATGGTGGCGGATTCTTATCAGTATAAAATGTATAAATATAAATTAAAATCACAACATTATGTACATTATCGCTCGAAAATCGAGACCGCAGGGGAAGAAATATATTTTTTCATTTCTATGAATGTAGCCTGTCTATTTTTGCTTTATACAGGGGCCCTAAGCTTACAAGATTTTACAAAATGTTTCATAAGATTTCGCTTCTCTACTTCTGACTACAATGCTCGTAATTTTTACAGAAGCTGTACATCCACGCTGAGATCTTAGTAGATTCCATTATAACTAATTTGGCTTGCAAAATATCTATGACTTTGAAAATTGCAGATTCATACATTTTCTATTGATTACATTCGCGTAGTTTGGCAACACCAAATTATGCAGTAATGTTGGCAATAAGATCTATAGTGAAAACGGTGACATCATCTACAACAAACACCTATTATTTAACGTATATAGACCGAACATCACTACTTTGCTCTATAAGGCCGGTCACATACATTCGGAATTCCGTTTCGGAATTTCGATTCGAAATATCGATTCGAAATATCGAACGCATTAAATCCATACAACATCTATGAATCAACCACATACTTAGTTTTTTTCCGTTCGAAATTTAATCTGATTGGGAATTCCGTATGATGGCCTATGTATTCGGAATTACGCATTTCGTATTTTTTTTTTCCTTGATAGGTATAGGAACAGTGCTATCGCGATAAGAAAATCGTCGTCCATAATGCCAAATGTCTGAACTCAAGTTCTAGAGTCGCTCAACTGAGCCTTGTTATTCCGAACGGAAATAAACGTATGTGTGTGATATATTAACGGAATCCCGAAACAGTATTTCGAATCGAAATTCCGAAACGGAATTCCGAATGTATGTGACCGGCCTAACAGTGGTTCCCAACGGTATTCGTAACACTCGGGATACGGAAAGATGCTTAAAGTACGCAGAATAGTCAGTCGAACCGACATTCTCATTCTTTAATGTTCTTAGACTTTTATTATTACTGTACTACCTCTTTGGGGATACAGGCGTGATGCTAAGTCAGGGACGCGAGATTGTACTCTCTTTAAGAAGTACGCATGAAATATATATATATATATTTAAATAAATATATATAAATATATATTTGGCGGTTATTATCATAATTAAAACACATAATACCGAGTTCGTACCGCCTTAAAATCAGGGATATGAGACCCCATGGGTATGTGTGAGTATATCCCTGATTTTAAAGCGGTAAGAACCTGGTGTTATATGTTTTAATTAAGCTATTTGGGATCCACTGCTGTACGCAAATGATGTTCATATCATCATGGTGTATTGTGCAATTCTAAACTCGTTAACAAATGGGTTCACAACTAAGAAAATTACGCATACATAATTTCCAGACAATAATACACATGTAAGAATTGTCAACATACAAAAAAATACAACCAAACTTATAGCCAAACTTCGATAAAAAAGACTCCCATGCTTTTGACTGGATTAGCTATAAAATAGATTTAAAGCATACCATAGCCATTTTTATAGATTTTTAAATAAAGAATAGACTGACACGAGAGAGGAACCAATTACATTTACCTAACTTGGCTGAGATAAATATATCCACAGTTAAAAAATATAGGTCCATCACTAATTTTTTGGCTGTTAGGTAGCTCTTCGAACACCGGAACTCAATATCATTACCGTAAACGCAAAAATATCCAGTTATAGCTTATGTACGCTCACGAGTACTAATATGTATACACTTTGATACCATGTCACATTAACTTTTTTGACAAATTAAACCGTAAGGCTCATTAAATGTCAAATATGATAGTGCGACAGGGTTCTAAAGTGGCTACGTGACTTACGTGAGTTCTGAATGGATGTTTGCAAAAAGATCTATTTTTTTTATGACTTCTGGTGTTCGAAGACCTACCCTGTCACGTCATCTGATCACAATCACTTCACTGTGGCCTAGTACTGTCCTCTTTGAAAGCCGAGGCCTACGCCGCGCATGGTGTGCGTCGTGGCTCGGGCCACTTCGTACTGAGCTTGCATCGCTTGAAACAGTTCTTCTTGCTTCTTGATCGGGTCTGCCGTTTTGTCTGTTGATTCGGGTTTCACTGCACCTGAAGACAAGAAGATAACAGGGATAAAGCGAATCATCATCATCAGCCCATTGACGTCCCCACTGCTGGGGCCTTCCCTATGGATGGATAGGGAGATCGGGCCTTAAACCATCACGCGGGCCCAGTGCGGTTTGATGGTTATTAACGATTGCTAATGCAGCCGGGACCAACGGCTTAACGTACCTTCCGAAGCACGGAGGAGCTCGAGATAAAAACTTTTTTTTTGTGGTCACCCATCCTATGACCGGTCTTTGCGAAAGTTGCTTTACTTCAACTATCGCAGACCGTGCCCGTTTACCGCTGCGCCACCGAGCTCCTCAAAATAAAGCGAATAAGATAATAATAATGAACCCTTTCTCCCTGCTAGTTTATAAGTAATTATGTAGTTTCCAAGGTCAAAGATAAATTATGAAATTCTGATTACTAAATCTTCTTCTTCTTATAGTGCCTGTCCATTACTGGACGTTGGCCGTCAGCTTTGAGAACTCTTCTCTGTCAGAAGCAAGACGAAACAGCTGTTCTACGGTTGTAACGCCGGTCCATTCGCGGATGTTCCGCAGCCATGACTTCTTCCTCCTCCCTCGACGTCTTTTTTATTTATGAATGTTAATAAAGAAAAATGTAATAAGTGCAACAGTTTGTTACGTTTTTCTATGACGTCACAGGTTGCTTTGATACAAATTCCATAGTAATTTCGTGTTTTGACGTTTAGTAAAATGTAACTGATTTGACTAGTTGGAAACTACCCTATTCCATGTGACATCTACTCAGAATCCTGGTCTGAATCATCCCTCAAAGTTTTCGTTACGATGTCACTAACACCCTGTATAATATACACCCACTCATAGTAATTTCCGGTTTTGACGTTTAGTAAAAAGTAACTGATTTGACCTACCCTATTCATTATATGGTGTTCCGTACTTCTTTTAAAACCAATTGTCACAAGCACAAGACGGTTATTTCTAGTTCGTAATTTATGTATTTCTATTCATCCAAATCGATAGCTAATTTGAATTTTGGATATGATCAAAACGCTTTGCAAAGTGCACTAATGAAACGCACACGACAGTGCTGCCAACGTGAAGAGACTGAACTACGTCTCTTTCTCATTGCATTCTCAAGATTTTTCAAGTCGAATCACAACGGCTCAACGAGCTCATACGCCTTCTAGGCTTTTCTATTTCCCAAAAGTGCTCAATTACTCCAAATTATCGACACAAGACAAGTGCAATCTTACACACAAGGACTATATACACTGCCTGTGGTGAACGAGACCGGGGCGCCCCGAAATCCAGCAGACGAGGAGCTTCAGGTCAGTCCAATTTTCTCTCTTTAGCTATCGAAGTCAAACTCCCTAACATTTATTCGAGCCGGATATATCGTTGTGTATCTTGGTTCTAGTGTGTTAATTTACGCGTAAACAACTTGTCTTGTGCTAGCGACTTGCAATAGTTATGTGCGCAGCGTCGGGTTCTACCGCCAGCCATAATTATTAATATCGAGTTTCCGACCACTAAGCGTGTTATTTTGCGATAATACCGGTGTGCATAGTTAGATCTCAACGAGACCTTTCTAATTATATATAGTTTCATGGGGTTTTGAGCTTTTTTCCAAAGTTTACTTCAATTTATTTCCCGCACCGCGGGTAGGTAGGTAACAAACGCCGCGCGCCACGGCAGCAGCTCGCGCAGCGCGTAACAATAGCCGCCATTACTTGGCCGGTTTAATATTGGTATTACATACTAATAATTTTCTACTTGTATTTAGTACGTATTGCTACTACTAATTACAACAGTACTTAGCGGTTTAGGTATTCCTATATACCAGACCCAATCTAGCGGTCATTGTATTTTCGTACATGATCAGTTTTTCTTTGGTTTAAGTATTTACGTACTTATTCATACATTTTACATATTTAACATTGCGTGTTAAATCTTATTAAAACCACTAAACAAAACGTGACGTACTTACGTTTTAATTTGGGACAAAACATTTTATTTTCCGACTTATAACTTTTATTTAAATTTACATAGATACTCGTACCTATATACATTTACGTTATACACTTTATACCTAAACTTTACAACTTTTACAAATTTGTTTTACTTCATGGTAACAATGGAACTTGAACAATTATCATTTGAGCGTGATTTAGCTATTAACAATATTCAACGTATTGTAGATTGTTCCAACAATCCTGCTGAGTTCAGAGTTCGCGTTAAAGAATTAAATTCCATAAAGAAAACATTCTTACAAGTTCAAGCAAAAATCGAAAAACTTTCTGCGAAACAAGGTGAATTCAGTAAAGATCAACACTTGGCGATAAGAAACCAGTTTGATTCTTTATATTATGAAACGCAAATCATTTTAGATGCTTTGAAAGAAACGCGTAGGCAAAGTATAGCTAACGGGTCAATGTCCTGCGGACATGATTCGAACGAACTTAACAAAATGCATGTTAAATTACCTACTTTAGCATTGCAATCTTTTGATGGTCAACTGACCGAATGGAACGCTTTTTATGATTTGTTCAAATCACTTGTTCACGATAACAACTCATTAACAAACGTTGAACGTTTTCGTTACTTATTATTGTCATTGAAAAGTGAACCTTATAACTTAATTAAATCCATACCTGTTACCGAGTCTAACTATGAAAACGCCTTGCAGGTGTTGATAAATCGTTATGACAACAAACGTATTATTGCAACTAAACATTTAGATAACATTCTGGACGTGGAATCAGTTATTGATAAAAACTTTGAGTCGAGTTTACGTAACTTATTAAATACCTATCACGAAAACATCACGGCCTTATTGTCTTTGGGGTTTCCAGTGTCGGACTGGACTTTTCTACTTCTGAACATTTTGCTGCGCAAAATTACCCCTAACATTCGAAGACGTTTCGAACTGTCGTTACAGTCGTCACGTGACATACCTAATGTTAAGGAATTGATAGTTTTCCTTAACAAGGAGCTATCGACGTCTGAGGTGATGTCGGCTCGCTTCTCAAGCGCGGCCCGGCCGCCGCCGCCGGCGCCGCTCGGCTCGCCGCCGCCGCCGCCGCGCCCTTCTCCCGCGCACGCCTCTCGCCGCGCGCTGTCGATTAATCGCTCGCACTCCGACGCGCATCAATCTAAGCACAACGTGCCGCGCTCATCGGAATCTTTTACTCGTTCCGCGCGAACTATGAGTTTTCATACTGTTACTTCAACGGATTATTTAAATAAAATTAAATGCGCGTACTGTAAACTCAATTCTCATCCTTTATACAAGTGCGATAAATTTCAAAAACTTAATTTAGCCGAACGTAAACGTTTTATAACAGAAAACAAAATTTGTTATAACTGCTTGTTTATCGGTCATGAAACAAAGGACTGTAGCTCGCGCCACAGTTGCCGCGTTTGCTCTCAGCGGCACCACTCCTTATTACATGAGGATATGCCCGTTCCAAATGTCACACTGACTGCGGAATATTATTCTAAGCTTCCCGAGTTACACTCGCCAAGCAATAATTTAGCTTCACCCACTTCATTACATGGGGGTTCGGTTCCTACACACAACAATAACTGTACGGTTCTTCTAACCACCGCGCTCGTTAACATTCGTTCTCTTGACGACGCCCGCCGTCCGGCGCGCCCCGTGCGCGCGCTCGTAGACCAAGGCTCGCAAGCCACGCTCATCACGGAGTCCTGTGTGCAGCGGCTCGGCCTGCCGCGACGTCCCGCACACACCAGCATGACTGTCTCTGGTATCGGCGACAGCAACGAACGACCGCGTGGATACGTCTTATGCGAAGTTACGCCTCGTGATAAAACAGAACCTAAGTTGTTCATTGAAGCGCTTATTTTACCTAAAATTACTAGTTACATTCCAAACGTGCCAAGCTCGTTTGAGCAAATTACTCACCTTCAAGGTGATCATCACCTCATCTGGCAGACCCAGAACTGCGTTCTGCGCGTCCTGTTGAGCTCCTACTGGGGTCTGACTATAGTGATAGCTTACTGCTTCATGATAATATCATAGGCCCACAAGGCACTCCTGTGGCTATGAATAGCATCTTTGGCTACCTACTCAATGGTAGAATTTCTCATACACGTCAAGGTCGTGTCAGTACGAACCTTAGCACTAGTTCTTTGGACACCCAACTCCAACGGTTTTGGGAATTGGAATCCATTCCAGAAGAGACTCAGCTCTCAAAAGACGACGCTTTATGCGAATCAATTTTCGTGAATACTCATACACGTGACCCACTGGGTAAATACACTGTTTGTCTTCCCTTTAAGGAAAATGCGCCTCCTCTAGGCGATTCTCGTGATGTCGCTCTTTCTCGCTTACACAAAATTGAAGCTCGACTGTCGCGTGATCCTGCTTTACGAGCTGAATACAATAAATGTCTTCAGGAGTACCTAGACATGGGACATATGGAGACTGTCAAGGACTCTGTCAACACTGACATATCTCCTTACTACATACCTCATCACTTCGTGCTTCGACAAAAGGCTGTCACTACGCAGCTGCGTGTTGTTTTCGATGCCTCGTGCAAAACGACATCAGGTCGTTCTCTCAACGACAATCTCCTTACAGGACAGAAGCTTCAACAAGACATATCGGAAGTTCTTCTAAAATATAGACTTCACAAAATCGTATTCACAGCTGACATCAAAATGATGTATCGCTTCATTAACATTTGTAAAGAACATCGCCACTTTCATCGTATTCTCTGGAGATTCTCTCCTCTTGATCCTGTACAGGAATACCGCCTGTGCACGGTGACTTTCGGCGTTGCCTCTGCGCCATTCTTGGCCTTACGGACACTTCGTCAATTAGCGATTGATGAAGCCAACGCATTCCCACTTGCTTCGCAGGTGCTTCTCAACGATGTCTTCGTTGACGATGTCGTTACCGGTTCTGACAACCTAGATGATGCTCTCGCTCTTCAGCGTCAACTTACGTCTATTTGCAAAGCGGGAACGTTCGAACTCCGCAAATGGACTAGCAATAGCTCCGATTTCTTATCGCATGTTTTTAACAATGACGAGACTTATGACGACTCTCTCATACTTTCAGCTCTTGACACTGACAAGTCTGTCAAGGTACTTGGACTCAAGTGGAATCCTAAATCGGATAGTTTTACCTACCAGACAGATACGCCTTCGCGTAAATGTACAAAGCGTATCATGCTTGCAGAAATTGCTAAGATTTACGATCCTCTAGGTTTTCTTAGTCCTATAACTCTGTTTGCTAAACATTTAATTCAACTTCTGTGGGTATCCGGTGTAGGATGGGACGACGCTCCTCCACAAGGAATCTGCGATTTGTGGTATCAGTTTCTTGATGAACTTCCACTGCTACAAAACATAGCGTTACCTCGTCATGTACTTCCAAGCACGCACAACGTGCAGCTTCACGGCTTTTCCGACGCCTCAGAAAAGGCGTACTCAGCCTGCGTCTACATTCGCGTCATAGATGCTGATGGTTGCATCACGTCTCATCTTCTTCTTGGCAAGACAAAGGTTGCGCCTTTGAAACGCCTTTCAATCCCACGCTTAGAATTATGTGGTGCTCTGCTTTTATCAAAACTGATAAAAAAGGTAATTACGGCTTACAGCTCATATTTAACTTTCGACGAAATCTTCGCTTGGTGCGATTCGTCAATCACACTTGCTTGGTTGCGCTCATCTCCTGACAAGTGGCGAACTTACGTTTGTAACCGCATCGCGGAAACTACGAATAACGTACCTGCTGCACAGTGGCACCATGTACGCTCTGCTGACAACCCGGCGGACCCCGCGTCCCGAGGTGTTCTACCGTCTCGCTTGGACCACCAACAATGGTTCCATGGACCCTCCTGGCTCTCTAAACCGCAGCCCGAATGGCCTATATCTCACGTCAATTGTCATACTGACGAAGAACGTCGCAAACACACTCTCGTCACTCAGAAGAGTGAACCCACTCTCGAGTTCATCGAGCGATTCTCTTCGCTGCCCAAGATGCTGCGCATCGTGGCACTAATCTTTCGATTTTACAATAAATGTCGTAAAACAGAATCATATGCTTCTCAGCACGTAACGGTTCCAGAGACCAAACAGGCTCTCAACCGCATTATTTCACTGGTTCAATCCGAACATTTCTCAGAAGACATCTCTCGTCTTAAGGACGATGACAGATGTACTCAACGTCTTCAAAGACTTAAACCTTTTATTGATGACGTCGGACTCCTCAGGGTCGGCGGCAGAATAAGTCATGCCAACATTCCTTACGATGCAAGACATCAGATTATTTTACCAAAACGACATCATTTTACAAATTTACTCATAGATTTTTATCATACGACAAACTTACACGTTGGCCCTCAGACTTTACAGTGCATACTTGCACAAACTTACTGGATTCTCTGCGCTCGCGACGCTGTCCGTATGCGCACACGCCGCTGCGTGCGTTGCTTCCGCGCGCGACCGGTCGCTCGACAGCCGCCGATGGCTCCACTACCGGCCGCCCGAGTTCGTAATTTACGTCCATTTCTCCACGTCGGGATTGATTTTGCTGGACATTTCAATCTTAAATCTAATAAATATCGAAATGCGAAAATATTCAAATCATATGTTTGCGTCTTTATTTGCATGTCAACTAAAGCTATTCATCTCGAACTCGTTCCAGAATTGTCAACTGAGGCATTCCTAAATGCATTACGCCGTTTCATATCACGTCGAGGGTTATGTACGGACATTTATTCCGACAACGGAAAAAACTTTGTAGGTTGTAATCGTTACCTCTCAGAACTTTACTCATTCTTACAGAATGAAGCGAACAACGCTGTCATTCAAAATCATTTAACTGCCATGTCCATAACTTGGCATTTTAATCCGCCTTACGGAAGCCACTTTGGTGGAATATATGAATCCGCGGTCAAATCACTCAAGGTTCATTTGCATCGCGTCATAGGTTCTCTTGCACTTACACAAGACGAATTTAACACACTAATTTGTCAGATTGAAGCTGTTCTGAATTCAAGGCCACTCAGCAGCCTCAGTAACGATCCTTCCGATCCGTTACCACTAACACCCGGACACTTCCTTATCGGGGAACCTTTAAATGCACTCCCCGAGTTTAACCTAACTCACGACAATCCTAACCGCCTCGTCAGGTGGCAAGTGATTCAACAAGCTGTACAACATTTTTGGAAGCGCTGGAGTGTCGAATACCTCCACCAGCTTCAACAGCGTGGTAAATGGTTTCACGATGACCCTAACACACCCCTCCGTGAGGGATCTGTAGTTGTGTTGATCGACAACACGCTGCCGCCGCTGCAGTGGCGCCTGGCGCGCGTGCAGCAGCTGCACCCGGGCTCTGACGGTGTTACTCGCGTCGTGACTGTGCGCACCGGTAATACCGTAACCAAGCGACCTGTCGTTAAGGTCTGCCCGTTGCCTATTGATTAGGTATTTCTTTTACTATTTCATTGCATGTTGTAGTATTCTAAGTTTAGCATAGTTTCTTAATAAAATAAGCATTATTTTATGGTCGGCGGCATGTTCCGTACTTCTTTTAAAACCAATTGTCACAAGCACAAGACGGTTATTTCTAGTTCGTAATTTATGTATTTCTATTCATCCAAATCGATAGCTAATTTGAATTTTGGATATGATCAAAACGCTTTGCAAAGTGCACTAATGAAACGCACACGACAGTGCTGCCAACGTGAAGAGACTGAACTACGTCTCTTTCTCATTGCATTCTCAAGATTTTTCAAGTCGAATCACAACGGCTCAACGAGCTCATACGCCTTCTAGGCCTTTCTATTTCCCAAAAGTGCTCAATTACTCCAAATTATCGACACAAGACAAGTGCAATCTTACACACAAGGACTATATACACTGCCTGTGGTGAACGAGACCGGGGCGCCCCGAAATCCAGCAGACGAGGAGCTTCAGGTCAGTCCAATTTTCTCTCTTTAGCTATCGAAGTCAAACTCCCTAACATATGGCTTAATCTCCACTTACCCTCAGAAGAGATTGTTGTCATACTTGAACCTATTTTGAATAAATGAAAAAAACTAAATTGTAAAAAGAGTTTGAAAATGATATTTAGGATAAGCGCAAGGAAGATTTAGAACTGGGGTGTTAAAATGGCCACATCGAAGCAATTCATATAAGAAAGAATGTTGCATTTTAACATTTTTGCGCATATAAAAGTAAGTGCGCAATGCAAACAAATATCAAGTAGCAATATTGCTTTCTTAGATGAATTGCTTCGATGTGGCCATTTTAACCCCCCTGGACTCTTAACCTAGCTTGAACTAAAATACACAACATAGCAAAGTACACGCCTGTATCCCCGTAGAGGTAGGCAGAGGTGTATAGTAATATTTATTTAGTATTAAGATTAAATACATCCCAACAGGGGATAAAAGGATTAGAAGAAGAGATTAAGGTGCTAATTCCTGTAAAAACCATCTAATTTTATTTTAAGTTATATCTGTCATTTTCTTATCCGCCGAAAAGGAGAGGGACGGGTAATCGACAAGCATAAAATTATACACACGTCAATTTTAAGTACAAATCTAAAACAACCGTCTACAAATCTTACACTGGCCAATAACCCGACAGAATTATGTTGACAGCACACGTCAAACGGTTTGCATACCAGCGAGATACATTTTTGCGGATTATCCATTCATTTACTCATTCTTCTTAAAATTAAGAGCGGTCAATCATCCGTCCCTTTCCTTTTCGGTGGATAAGAAAATGACAGGTATAACTTAAAGTAAAATTAGGAGGCGTCTGCAGGAATCGGGGCCTAAGATTAGATAAATAAAATAAACATGGTGCGTGTACCTGGTTCCTTAATCCCCATGAGCCTCATGAACTTGGAGACCTGCTTGCCGTCGTTGTCCTGCGCGAACCGCGTGCCGCTCCACTTGGCCGCCTCCTCCGCCTCCTTGCCAGCCTTGCTCGACCACAGCAGCTTGCGTTTGTTTACCTAAATAAATAAATAAAATAAAATAAGCCTTTATTGCTGTTACTTATGTTACTTAACAGCCTCCGTGGTCTAGTGTTTAGAGCGTTAGGCTCACGATCTGGAGGTCCGGGTTCGATTCCCGATGGGGACATTGTCGAAATCACTTTGTGAGACTATCCTTTGTTTGGTAAGGACTTTTCAGGCTTGAATCACCTGATTGTCCGAAAAAGTAAGATGATTCCGTGCTTCGGAGGGCACGTTAAGCCGTTGGTCCCGGCTATTAGCCGTAAAAACACCTCCACCAACCCGCAGTGGAGCAGCGTGGTGGAGTATGCTCCATACCCCCTCCGGTTGATTGAGGGGAGGTCTGTGCCCAGCAGTGGGACGTATATAGGCAGTTTATGTTATGTTACTTACATTGTACATCTAATTGCCAATACTTTATAAAAATAAACTAAATCTGTTGTTTAATTAACTGTATCGGCGAACGGTCGATGATTTGCGACAGCTTGTTTTTCGACAAAGGCCTCCTCTAAAGATTTCCATCTGGTTCTATCCTTTGCTATTCGGGTCCATAATGGTCCCGCCACTTTTTTGATGTCGTCTTCCCACTTTGTCATCTGTCTACCTCTACTTCTTTTAGCATTTCTTGGGTACCATTCTGTTATTAATTTGGTCCATTTCTCTTTTTTACCTAAATATATGACAACAAAACACGATCAACTTTAGTATCTCTCTCTCTCTCTATTTAAGAGCCGCGTTCTTGTCGGTGGAGTAATCGCCATTCCTCTCTTCTTCCCGCCAAAACCTTCACCTCCCGATACGACACCCGATATGACCTTTAGTATATCGAGTGTATATCGAGTGCGGGGAGCGGGAATAGTGTCCTAAGGATGCTTGGGGATAGATGGGACTCTTCTCGGCTCTGTAGGTTCATCAAACTACATGTCACTAAAAGTCCGTGAGGCTACCGAGTGGTGCCGGTCCCACTAACCTAAATATTTATTTTGTACATTTTTTTACATATCTAGTATAATAAGAATTACTAACATAGTTTTAAGGCCACTGTTACTAACACTCTATGGACTTAAGTTGTCGGGAAATAAACAATTTTTATTTTATTATTTATTTTAGTACCATTGGCTGGTTTTTTGTACTACATGGAATGCAATAAATAATTGAGTATCGTCACACCCCCAGTAGTCCTAACACGCTGCGGCGCGAGTAGAGCGAGTAAATGTCAAAGTGCGAATTGTCAAATCTGACAGACGAGTTAGGCCAGGCGCGCACTACGAGTTTTTCGCCGCGAGGCAGAAAAAAGCAGCGGCATAATGTCGCACTGTAATACTGTACCAAACAGTTTTAAATTGTATTGCGCGCACTTGACGGCAGAGCCGCCGCAGCGGCGCAGTATTACAGTGCGACATTATGCCGCTGCTCTTTTCTGCCGCGTGGCGAAAAACTCGTAGTGCGCGCCTGGCCTTAAGGTTCCCGGGCGACTTGCCCGCGACTTGAATATGAAAAGTGTGTCACACAAATTATGTTAAAAACTATCAATTTTTTTATTTCTTATGAAAATAGGTGTCTGGTTTTCATTTTTTTGGCTCTTCTATAAACAATATACAATAATAAGGTTTTATGTCGCACTCCTTTGGAGTGTTTGACAGTGCGACCTTTGGAGTGCGACATCTTGAAAAATCGCGGATGTCTCGGTAGACGCGTGCACCAAGGACCTTATCTCGAGCCGCGTCGCGGCGCGCTTACATAGCGTGATAGGCCTGCTGATGTGTCAAGTGTTTTTCTTGTTGGAAATGTTGAAAGCACAATATGAATGAAACCATCAACTCTGGTGTCAGGGTTACTATTGAGCCGCCAAAGGCCCAAAAGAACATAGTGATACGACAGCTGTCAGAATAAACTACCTTCATAAGAAGGTCTGATTCGCAACAAGCTGGTTAAAGAGAATATGAGTGCAGTTACCTGATCCATTATCTTGTTAGTGTTGACGGCGGTAGGGTTGTAGTAAGAGGGTAGGCCGCCGGGCGCGGGCGCATCCCCGGCCGCGGCCCGCAGCTGCTGGGCCGTGGCCATTGACCCGTCCGGGGTCTTGATCTGCAGACCTGTGAAGCCCAACGGGATTCTTCAGAAAGGCGCATGCGCGATTTTCAGGCTGTTGCTGTTCGATGTTAGACCATCGATGTCGAATGCTTTATATGAGGCATACCTTCGATACTACGCACGTTCGCTGTAGTGACCTTTCGATGCAGTGTTCGATGTTACGACCATCGATGTTTTTACTTACGATTTTATAACCCGGACCCGTTAGTGACACCATACCGAATACCGAGTAAACTCATGGTAGTGCTTTTTTTAATTATTTTCAGTTCCATACTTTTGCGACCGAAAATTGGGTAGTTTTCTAGGTCAAAGGTAAATTATGAAATTCTGATTACTAAATAGAAACAGTACTAAAGGTGACAAAAAGGTTTTATTGATAGGTTTTAGTCTATTTTACTTATTTATGAATTTTAATAAATAAACATGTAATAATGAGTACGACATTTTGACACGTTTTTCTATAACAACAGGTTGCTTTTTGATACAAATTCCATAGTAATTTCATGTTTTGACGTTTAGTAAAATGTAACTGATTTGACTAGTTGGAAACTACCCTATTCCATTTGACATCAACTCAAAATTCTCTGTCTGAATCATCCCTTAAAATTTCGTTACGATGACACTAACACCCTACACACCCACACACACACACACCCACTCATCGCCAATTATATTTAATGCCACAAGTTTACGTAGGTTTCATTATCTACCACTTACCCATTTTCTCCATGACTTCGAGCTTTCTATTGACTTTGTATGATGAAGGCCGGTAGTCGCTTGAAGGCGGGGAAACGCGTCTGTCGTTTGAGGTTGAGCTGGAATACAATAATAATAATAAAGACAATACAATCCAAGGTGTTAGTAATTACAATATTAAACGGCCTCTGTGGTCCAGTGGTTGAGCGTTGCACTCACGATGGAGGCCCCGGGATCGAATCCCGGTGGGGAGATATCACAAAAAACACTTTGTGATCCCTAGTTTGGTTAGGACATTACAGGCTGATTGATCACCTTGTTTAACCGCATCATACGCGTATACGCGGTGCAATGTATTGTTTTTAAAATCCGCTAGATGTCGCTGTACCGATTACTACATTTTCTGCATCGCGGTGTCAAGATTTACCGGCAATATTATGACCTTCCGTTTCCATTGTATTTTTTTTGTACCATTTGTAAGAAATACACGCTAATAAGACATTGCGGTTGTATTATTTTTGGGATCAGCTTGTTCATTGGTCCTTCGGAGTCGGAAGTATACGGCCCATAGGATTTTTTGACGGCTTGTGTCCACACGGCGGCGCCGACACAGTGACGGTTTGTTGCTGATGGTGTCTTCATCCCTGGCGGGAAGGAGCTGAGGAAGCAAACTACAGGAGGACCAGCATCATCAACCGAGGATCACCAGTGCGCTGAAGTGGACATTGGATGCGGTATCAAAGTGACAACTTTTATTAGTGTGAGTGAGTGACATAAAACTGTGAGTACATTTTACCTTTTATAACGTAGTGAATCAATCAAGAAATAACTTAGTGCAATTTATCGTAAAATTTGGAACTTAGAAAAAATTCAGTTAACTTTGCATGGACTTAGAATAATTTACAAAAAAACGACGAGACGGGGAATCCATGCCCGATTTTACATAGACTGTGAACGTTCTTCAAACACTTAGAAAATTTCGATGATAAAATTTGTGGACTTGTAATATTTTTCAATACTGAAAGTTTACTTACTCCGGAACTTGTGTGCTGTGGTGTGAAACAAACGATTCTTATAGAAAACATATTTTTTAAACATAACTAAGATGGAGTCACGTATCTGTGTTCAAAGCGACCTATTTGACAGAATAAAAAAAGCTAGATCAAACTTTAAAAAATCACCGAAAGAGCGACTAATTTCACAGTCGTATCTTAAGACGAGATTAGAGACTTTGAACGAACTATGGAGCCAATTTACTTTAACACACACCCAACTTGTACAAGATTCGGATAGAGAGGAACTAAAGGCTTCCGAGTATATGACGTCTGATGCTTACCAAAACTGTGAGGAGTTATACACGGAGTACAAATATGAGCTGAGGGAAAGAATTGCTGTTCTTGAAGGAAAAGCGGATGGCTGTAAACAAAAACAGTCTGGTCAGAGTGTCACTGCGAAAGAACAGAGTTTGAAGTTGCCCAAAATATCCATACCTTCGTTCTCAGGAAAGTACGCCGAATGGACAAGTTTCAAAGACCTATTTGTATCTTTAGTAGACAATAACAAGGCACTAGAGGACGTACAAAAGTTACACTATTTAAAGAGCCTTCTAACTGGTGAAGCCGAACAACTTTTGCGTCATATACCAATTACAAATGAAAATTATGAACAGTGTTGGAAACAATTAAAAGAGAGATATGACAATAAACGTTACCTGTCAAACTGTATTTTGAAGAAGTTCATGAGTCAGAAAAACATTACAGTAGAGTCTGCAGCAGCACTAAGGGAACTATTGGACAACACAAACGAATGTCTTCATGCGTTAAATAATCTAGGCATAGATGTAAGCACATGGGATGTAATTGTAATTTATATTCTTTGTTTAAAGTTGGACAATGAATCTAGGAAGCAATGGGAATTAAAAATCAGTGAGTCTACTAATGACTTACCCACACTTAAGACATTCAAAACTTTTTTGAATGTAAGATCTCGCGCCCTAGAATTCATGGATCCAAAGATGTCAAGAAACACTGTACCTCAAAAACAAAATGTTACTCAAATGAATCCAAAAGTTCATCATGTCACCACTACATTAACTTGTGTTTATTGTACTGAAAACCATCGTCTGTTCAATTGTAAAAAGTTTGCGAAAGACGATACTGATGTTCGACGTAATTTCGTGCAATCCAACAATTTATGTTTCAATTGTTTAACTCTTGGTCACTCTGCTTTTTCATGCCGTCAATCCACTAGGTGTCGTATATGCAAAAAGAAACATCACTCACTGCTGCACCCCAAAAACGAAGTTCACTCAACTGATTCTTCTGAGTCAGCTGAGCACGGTGTTGTAGTAGCAACATCGTCAGTGTCAGACACACCGCAAGAAGCTACAAACCAAGTCACAACTTGTTTTGCGACTACAAGCGAGCAAGTATTACTCGCTACAGCATTAGTTAATGCTAAAGACAAAACGAATAGTTTTGTTACTCTGAGATGCTTGGTCGATCAGGGATCTCAAGCATCACTCATCACGGAATCTGCCGTACAACTTCTCGGGCTAAAGAAAGTACAACACAAAAGTTGTATCATGGGATTGGGAAGTGAACAGGATCACTCTATTGCCTCCAAAGCGAGGGTTTCTCTTCAGATCCAGTCACTTCACAATAACTTTAGTTGTAGCATTCAAGCATTTGTGCTGCCCAAGCTCACCTCAGTTCTCCCTGAAAAAAAGGTCGTGATTGAGTTATGGTCCGAGTTTGCAGATATTACTTTGGCAGATCCGTCGTTTGGGAATCCAAATAAAATTGATTTGCTCCTCGGAGCAGACGTATACGGCCAGATTTTAATGGAAGGTATAATCAAGGGTCCACCCGGTGCACCAGTTGCCCAAAATACCAAACTGGGTTGGATTCTATCTGGACCTATACAAACATCCAAGTCGTCAGCCAGTACCAATAGGTGCAATCACGTTCACTACAGCAATGACAACGATTTCCTGAAGAAGTTTTGGGAGTTGGAGTCAGATCCAGTAGTTGCTGATGCTAAACCTGCATTCAGTGAAGAAGAAGAAAGATGTGAACAGATATTCACAGCGACTACCAGAAGAGACAGAGCTGGACGCTATATTGTTAGTTTACCATTCAAAACCGAAGATCCTCGTTGTAAAGATGGCGATACAAAGGCTATAGCCCAAAAAAGATTTCATCAGCTTGAGAAGAGATTCGCCAACGATAGTAATCTGAAACAACAATACACGAATGTTATAAACGAATACCTCGAATTGGGACACATGGAGATCATACCCGAAAATCAGCGTAATAAATCAGAAGTTGTTTACTTACCTCACCATCCTGTAGTTCGGGAGGACAAAGATACCACCAAACTCCGTGTTGTCTTCGATGCTTCGTCGCGTGGGTCCAATGGCGTGTCGTTGAACGACGACTTATTCGTTGGCCCAACTCTTCAAAATGATCTACGTCATATCATCATGCGTTGGCGTGATTATCCTATCTGCTTAGTAGCAGATATTGTCAAGATGTATCGACAGATACTTGTAGATCACAAAGACGTCGACTTCCAACGTCTGCTGTGGCGTAAAAATCCCCATGAAGAAATGCAACATCTGAGATTATTGCGGGTTACCTTCGGTACAGCTTCGGCGCCATACTTGGCAGTTCGAAGTCTACATCAACTGGCATATGACGATGGTAAAGATTATCCGCTGGCTACTGAAAGAGTTCTAAAGGAATTCTACATGGATGATCTAATGACGGGTTGCAAATCTGTAGAAGAAGGAAGACAAATTTATACAGAACTGACAGAATTACTGAAGGGAGGAGGATTAGAACTTCAAAAATGGAGTAGTAATAATGAGGAATTATTAAAAGAAATAAACATGGAAGATCAAACAATCAAAGGGAAACTAAAACTAGATACGGTGATGAAAATACTGGGACTTACCTGGAACCGACGAACCGACGAGTTTGAGTACGCAGTGCAGCTTCCACCCCTGAAGACACCTGTAACTAAAAGAAGAGTGTTATCGGATATATCACGGTTGTTTGATCCTCTTGGATGGTTAGCGCCAGTAATAATCTCAGCCAAGATTTTCATACAGAAATTGTGGCTATCGGGAATTGAGTGGGATGATGAGCTTCCACCTCAATTACTGAAGGACTGGTTAACTTACCGAAATAACTTGAATCAACTTACCACCTTTAGACTTCCACGATGGATCCATACTAGCGACGATGATGTTGTTCGCGAACTGCACGGATTTAGCGACGCATCTAATGATGCCTATGCTGCGGTTGTCTTTTTACGAGTTGTAGATAATTATGGCCACGTACATGTCACACTGATCACTTCGAAAACCAAAGTGGCCCCAATTAAGCAAATATCGATTCCAAGATTGGAATTATGTGGAGCAGTCCTGTTAACGCGATTGCTAATTGAAGTTGCCAAGGTAATGGGATTGGATAAATCAGAAGCTCGCGCTTGGACGGACTCGTCTGTAGTTCTTGCCTGGCTGAACAGTCGACCCAACAGATGGAAGACTTATGTTGCAAACCGTGTGTCTGAAATTGTAACATCATTAGATCCTGGACAGTGGTCACATGTATCGACGAAAGATAATCCTGCAGATTGCGCGTCCCGTGAGTCAAAAGATCTTGAAGGTGAAACACTATGGAGAGAAGGTCCATCCTGGCTGAAAGAAAAGGAAATCAAGTATAAAAAGGGAGTTGTGAAAGAAACACAATTGGAAGCAAAGGAAAGTAAGGTTTGTTTAGTAAATACTTACACCAGTGAAGATAAAAATTCACTTGAAGAGCTCGTAGAAAGGTGCTCATCATTTAGAAAACTCATCCGTGTTGTGGCTCTCTGCAAAAGATTTGGAAAATTAATTAGAAAAGAAAAGGTTAGTCCTTGGGTAGAAAGTTTAGAAATTCAAGAAAGTTTAAAGATATGTATAAAGATAAATCAAGATAAATACTTCCACGAAGAGCTGCAAAACCTGAAAGAAAAAAGAAACATTAGTAAAAAAAGTATACTTACCTCGTTGAATCCTTTCGTTGACGAAGACGGAATCTTGAGAGTCGGCGGCAGGCTGATGCATGCTCAAATCAGTGAAGAGATGAAGCATCCCGTAGTTATCCCGAAGAAATCTCATTTCACTGATTTGCTTGTCGCTAACGCTCATGAAAGGACTTTGCATGGCGGTCCCCAGTTGATGCTTAACTATTTACGTACCAAGTTTTGGATAGTTGGAGCGAAACAGTTGGTCAAAACTTATGTTAAGAAATGCATCCACTGTATTCGTTATTCTGCTCGCGTTAAGCATCAGCTCATGGGACAACTGCCATCATCAAGGGTTACTGTTTGTCGACCTTTCTTCAAGAGTGGGGTTGACTATGCAGGACCCATCCAGATTAGAACGTCCAAAGGACGAGGTAACCGCTCTTATAAAGGATATATATGCCTCTTCATATGTATGACCACGCGTGCCATTCACCTGGAGCTTGTAAGCGACCTAACAGTGCAAGGCTTCATGGCCGCCTTTAGACGTTTTGTTGCTCGTCGTGGTCACTGTGCAGAGCTATGGAGCGACAATGGCACAAACTTTGTGGGTTCTGCACGCGAATTAAAATCGCTGTTCAATGAGGAGAAGTCGAGTTTGGCCACGGAGATTGCCTCAATACTTGCCAACAACAACACCAACTGGCATTTCATTCCGCCCCGCGCTCCAAACTTTGGAGGATTATGGGAGGCCGGCGTGAAATCCACCAAATATCACCTCAAGCGTGTAATCGGCAATTCCACCTTGACCTTCGAAGAACTGACAACCATTTTGTCTCAAATTGAGGCTTGCCTTAACTCGAGACCGATATCAAAAATTAGTGAAACGCCAGGTGATCCGGCTCCACTCACACCAGGCCATTTTCTGGTTGGAGAACCTCTGGTGTTGGCGCCAGATGTTAGCTATCAGGACTCTAATATTAGTAGTCTCCGAAGGTGGCAACTTACCCAGAGAATGACACAGGACTTTTGGCGACGCTGGTCGCGTGAATACCTAACCCAATTTCACCATCGCTACAAGTGGAATCATAAAAGCCCTGATGAACCACAAATAGGAGATATAGTATTAGTCATGGAAGATGATTTGCCGCCTTCTAAGTGGTTGTACGGAATAATAATTGAGAAACATGTTGGATTGGACGGAATTACGCGAGTAGTTTCTCTGAGAAGCAAGGGGCACCTTTTTAAACGACCCGTTTCAAAACTGTGCTTTTTGCCTGTCACTTGATAGTTAAGTTTTTATTTTTTATCTTTATCTAGTTACCTA
This sequence comes from Pectinophora gossypiella, assembly GCF_024362695.1. Taxonomy (NCBI): domain Eukaryota; kingdom Metazoa; phylum Arthropoda; class Insecta; order Lepidoptera; family Gelechiidae; genus Pectinophora; species Pectinophora gossypiella. The sequence continues at coordinate 9,898,257 of NC_065423.1, forward strand.
AGTGTTGGATGCAACTAAATGTTTTAACATTGGTTTATATTATTGGAATTGTTTTATGTTTGTTTTTAGAATTAGTGAAAAATTCACTATTTTTCGTTCTGTTTCATTTCGTAATAACATTGTCCACATTGTTAGTAAAGTCTATATTGTTCTTTATATTATTTATGAAGGTCATATCTTTCTCACCAAGTAATTAGTGACTCTTGTTGTGTTTTCATGTTTTAAAGTTTTATCATGGTGGGCGGAATTAAGGAAAATTTATGATTTGTCCTTGGTGGGCGGAATGTTTAACCGCATCATACGCGTATACGCGGTGCAATGTATTGTTTTTAAAATCCGCTAGATGTCGCTGTACCGATTACTACATTTTCTGCATCGCGGTGTCAAGATTTACCGGCAATATTATGACCTTCCGTTTCCATTGTATTTTTTTTGTACCATTTGTAAGAAATACACGCTAATAAGACATTGCGGTTGTATTATTTTTGGGATCAGCTTGTTCACACCTGATTGTCCGAAAGTAAGATAATCCGTGCTTCGGAAGGCACGTTAAGCCGTTGGTCCCGGTTACTATTTACTGATGTAAGTGAGTAATCGTTACATTAGCCATGTCAGTAGCCTTTGGCGGCTCAATCATAACCCTGACATCAGGGTTGATGAGGCTGGTATTCCACCTCACAACCCACACGATAAGAAGATTACAATCTTATTCCATTCAATTCTGTGTTACGAACTTAATTAAGTTTGAGTTTAGTCAGAGCCCAGACACTCCATGCAAAAATCTTGTTGTTACCGTGTGCTGCCTAGCGCGTAAGTGCGAGCGAGACAAGCAGTCCGCGCGCTACCTTATTTCTTAACGGCTTATGACTATAGTGCAGCACCGCGGGGGGTGAGGTAAATCTAGCTCGGCATCGATACGAATTGGTGCGGGCGGACTGTCGGTTCTGTACGTAGTATTTACTTTATTCTATGGTTTAGTACAGAAAAAATAGACTAGACAAAATATAGAAAATTGTACTTCTGAACCGATCGGAAACCCATTTGGTTTTTGGGGTGTCAGAGAGCAAATTGTAAAACACATGATATCTCCATATTGTCTTACTGAGACAAAATAGATTTCTCTTTAAAGCAAACAAAATGGAAAATCGAATTCTATAGTCTCTGCTTACTCCGGTGGGAAACAGAATATGTATAAAAAAAAACAGCATGGTACCTGGAGGTGGAGGCCCCGGGCGGCGGGAAGGCGGCGCCGCGCGACCGCGACCTGCGTTCGCCGTGTCTACTGCCCGCCCTGCTGGCAAACACACGCTATCACACATATGTCATGCATGCATGAGGCTATAATTGATACACATAGGTATAAGTACCACGGAAAAAGCGCGTCAGGGTTGATGAGGCTGGTATTCTACCTCACAATACACACGATAAGAAAAAGAAGATAACTTGATTTGAACAAAACATAGCTGGCGCGGAGTGGGTGTGTTGTATATTGGCCGCCCTGCTGGCAAACACACGCTATCACACATATGTCACGCATGCATGAGGCTATAATTGATACACATAGGTATAGGTATAAGTACCACAGAAAAAGCGCGTCGTACAAAAATACGACGAAAACTTTACGCTAACTTTCTATACATTCATACACAGCGGTATACAGGGTGTTAGTGACATCGTAACGAATACTGAGGGGGATGATGATGGTCTGAATCATCCCTCAAAGTTTTCGTTACGACGTCACTAACACCGTGTATACCAATGGGCTATACTTATATTTGATCATAATAATTTGTAGATCAGCTCATGTCGAAGAGTACAATTATTTTTTCAAATTGATTTAATTGGATTACTATTTTTTAATACAATGGGAATAAAAACTGCCTATTTCTTCCGTCAGGTGTCGCTACTGTCGAGTGTTCTTAAATTTTGACAGTTCCCCGTACTATTTGAGTAAAAATTGCAAAATCATAGTATTATATCTATCCGATACAATAACACTATCGCGAATGTTTTCCGACTAACTTAATGCGATCTTTAACCACAAAACACCGCTTCGTATTAATTATTTAGATTATTCAATGAAGAAAGCAACTGTCCTGTTGCCATTCCCGCCAAAAAGTCCTTCATTTTAGATGGACAAAATGGCGAACTGTCAAAATGTAGGAACACGCAGCAGTGCTGCCAACCTACATTTGAGCTTCTAGTTTTTATCCTCATTTGTACAGTCATGAGCAATATAATGTACCCACTTTAGGACTCTGTCGCACTGACATATTTGACATTTGGTGAGACTTACAGTTCAATTTGTCTAAAAAGTTAATGGGACATGGTACCAAAGTGTATACATATTAAAGCTCGTGACCGTACAACGACCCCAACTCACCAGCGTTCCTGTGAGCGGCGGCTGTGTCGCTCGCGGTCCCGTTCCCGCTCGCGGTCTCGCTCCCTGTCGCCGCGTTCTCTGTCTCGCCCACCCCTCTCAGCGCGCTCTGTGAACCTGAACACGAAATTATAGCTATATTTTTTTTTTGTTGACCGGACAACGGGCGCGCCAGGATTACTCTGATAACTTCATACATTTCACGCACTGAATAATTGCCACTAGTAAGTTAATAGGGCTGTCCATGCTACTTTTTAGGGAAAAATAGGGAAGTGGTTACCCTCTTGCCTTCCGCGCATAGGTGATAAATATTGCGAATACGGGCAAAAGGAAATGGCTCAGATTGTGCTGTGATGGATGATATGGCACCTTCTATAGGACATTAAATATAAATGTATAGCAGCTTTAGGTAAAATCAACAGACAATAAAAGTATGTGTACGAGCGCGCGCGCGTGGCGATTTTACGTGCACACTAAAACCACCGTGCACCGTGTTTGTAGGGTTTGTTTGCGCGTGTGAAAGGTGCGACTACTGAGATGACGACATACAGTGATGGATGATAACTGTCTTTGTTACCTGGGTGACACGGCGTCGCGAGCATCCCTGCTGAAGCTTGGCGGGGCCTCGCCTCCGAACGGCCTGAGATCCATTAGTGCTGGCACCTGCTAATAGTAACAACTTTCAAATAAGCTCCAGAATAGTCTACAACAATACTTTATTTTTCACTCAATATGACTGAACAACAACTTCACTGTACAAAGGAAGGTAACAACACTCGCGAGCACGTGTGGTTTCTTCACGTCGCGGGCGAAGCAACTGACTGTCGTCCGTTTATGCACTTAACCCCACCACTCACCCCCGTACCCTGCATTCAAGATGGCGGGGTTGTACGGTGTTGCCAGATATTAAACTAAAAGTACCACATTTTAAACAATTTAATTAAAAATCATGACAAAACATTATATAAAAACCTTCCTAAGTAACGTAGCACTTCATACAAAAATCTCGTTGTTACACAAACACTACATACACATAAGCTCAGGACTATAACCTAATGGTCTAGTCAGAGGTACATCTATTGCAAGATGAACTAAGTGTGGGTACTTAGTCGAGACCTCACCGAGAATTCTGTGAGACCAACGTGATAGGTGATAGACACCATACAGGGCAAGGGAGCGCACGCAGACTATACGTCTCACTCGCACGCACAAGATAAGATGGCACACGGTAAGAAAAATACGAAATTTTTGTATATACTATCCATGGTGTGAGCTAATGTTATTTTATATGCATCACATTCACACAATCATTCGCAAATTCATACGACCACGTACGAGTACATACTTATGTGCACATGCACATAAGTACTACTGGTGACTAAATAGCAATTTATCACAGGCAACTTTTTGTCAAGGGAAGAGAGGAAGGGGTAGACCTAAGAGAACATTTATGAAACAAATAAAAGAGAAGGTGCAGGTCGTGTCGTATCAGGAGGTGAAGGATTTGGCGGGAAGAAGAGAGGAGTGGCGATTACTCCACCGACAAGAGAGCAGCTGTTAAATAAAGAGAACTTTATGACATTAAGTACGTACCCTGTCTGCATTTCTATCATCAGGTCTGTCGCCGAGCAGGCCGCGTCGGGAGCCGCCCTCGTAGCCGCGCCCGCGGTCTGCGCGCTCCCTCTCAGATCTATACGGAGCACAACATTATCTCTTTATTTCATGATAATTAATAAAATATTCCAATAGAATTTTCCCAAAACTGAGAGTAGAGAGAAAACATAGAACGCTGTCAGCTGCTTATCGTCCAAAGTCATGTAATAAAATGTTGACTAACGCAGGTTGTCATGTCATATTATAAAAGTCGACTAACGTAAATTGTCATGTCATGTTATAAAAGTAGACTAATGTAGATTGTCATGTCATGTTGTAAAGGTAGACTAACGTAGAATGTCATATCATAAAAGTCGTCTAAAGTAGAATGTCACGTAATGTCGTAAAAGTCCACTAACGTAGATTATCATGTCATGTTATAAAAGTCGGCTAACGTAGATTGTCATGTCATGTTGTAAAAGACGAATAACGTAGGTTGTCATATCATGTTATAAAAGTCGACTAACATAGATTGTCATGTCATGTTATAAAAATCGATTAACATACATTGTTGGGACAGTGGTCCTTTTGGGAAGTAGACGTTTTGGACCTAAACGGCCATGTCATATTATAAAAGTCGACTAACGTAGATTTTCGTGTCATTTTATAAAAGTAGACTAACGTAGATTGTCTGTCATGTTATAAAAGTCGACGAACATAGATTGTCATGTTGTAAAAGTCGACTGACGTAGGTTGTCATGTTGTAACGTGAAAATCGGCCCCGAAGCCGTCCTGGCCACCCAAAGACGTCTTCGGACGGCTTGAAAATGTTGGCGAATGAATCTGCAATATAGCCCGGGGATTGTGTGCTCTGTATCACATCCAGTTAATTAAGAGGAAACCTGTGCCCAGTGGGGTCGTAACGACTACAGGTGAGTCATGTCAGGGGCCTTTGGCGGCTCAATAATAACCCTGACACCAGGGTTGATGAGGTTGGTATTCACCTCACAACCCACACGATAAAAAGAAGTGGGTCGTATATAGGCTGTTTATTTTGTGTAGTGCATATAAATGAACCTGTATTTGTCATCCCGATGTGGTGATCGCCGGTCCGAGCGGCGAGGGGACTCACGTCGCTTGTCCCTCCGCCCCTCTTCACGGTCGCGGTCCCGGTCACGCCCGCGGTCACGCTCGCGACTGTCGTCTGTGGATACACAAGTTGAATGTTAAGATTAGATACGTATAACAAACATTTTTGTTCTAAATATCAGCCATCTTTTCTTTTCATAAACTGCCTATATACGTCCCACTGCTGGGCACAGGCCTCCCCTCAATCAACCAGAGGGGGTATGGAGCATACCCCACCACGCTGCTCCACTGCGGGTTGGTGGAGGTGTTCTTACGGCTAATAGCCGGGACCGACGGCTTAACGTGCCCTCCGAAGCACGAAATCATCTTACTTTTTCGGACAATCAGGTGATTCAAGCCTGAAAAGCCAAACAAAGGACAGTCTCACAAAGTGATTTCGACAATGTGCCCATCGGGAATCGAACCCGAACCTCCAGATCGTGAGCCTAACACTCTAACCACTACACCACGGAGGCTGTTATTATCTTTTCTTTATGGAACTCTATTGACAAGTCATAATTTTTGCACCCAAATCTGGAAGAAGTTGCTACCTTAGCAGTAAGGCCACCTTTTCTATGTTTGTTTATTTTGTATTCGTGTGTTATGTTCCTTTTGTGCAATAAAGAATAAGAATAAAAAAAAAATTGCCAGTAAGTTTACATTTTTCTTTTAAACTAGGTAATTATGAATATTGTGAATATGGGCAAAAGGAAATGGCTCAGCTTGTGCTGTGATGGAGCCATGCTATGGCGTCAACTAGTGCTGGTTTTCAATCATTTCCTCTTCCTGGGATATTGTTATAAAAAATGTGTATTGTATTTCTTGTCCCTAACAGGAATTGAAAGCGTTAGTACATAATATACATAACATGTCATCCCGTTTTTCACGGGGTCCGCTTACCTAACCTGAATATTTGACAGGTTTTACAGAAGCGGCTGCCTGTCTGACCTTGAAACCCGCGAAGGGAACACCAGCCCTTTACAGGTTAGGCTTATGTATAAACATCTATAAATAAAAACCTTCCTATCTGTATTACTTTCCGCAATTGCTTATAAAATGCGTGACTGGCGTAGCGTAGTAAATTTTACGAGCTGAAACCAATAACTTATAGATTTTGTTGCTATAATTCCTGGATGTTTCCTATAGTATCATGTAGGTAGGTCTTTCTTCTTTTTTATCGATAAAAAAAACATTTTCTCGAAAAGTATATCGGATTTAACATCTTTAAAATTATAACGACAATAAATATTTTAAAACATAATTCATAGATGTGTCTGTATGGTAGTTTCCCTTTATCTTGGTAACATACTTTTCTATGCAGGGGCATTCCAAAAAATATTTTGAAAGAGTGGCCCTTTTCATCGGAGACAGCATTTCGATTTACCACTCTGTCACAGAATTTTGTGAAAAACAATCAAGCTACGTGAACCACTAATCGAGGAACCGATTAGTATTTTGAGTATTGTAAGATTAACTATGTATATTTTTAGACAATGGAACGGTTAAATAAAATTCTAAAACACATATCTTATTAGAACGAAGGACAGATCATTGTCGATAAAAAAGAAGAACAACCCAGGCTTTTGTGGCAACATTTACCTGACCCGCGACGGTCGTTCTGCGCATGTCTCGGCGCGGGCTCCGCTGGCGGCAGCTCGGGCTCCGACTCGGCCTGCGAATCCTGCGGCAAACGTCCTCATTATACATAACTTGAATATTATACCAGATTCACTTGGTACCCCGACACGTTTTATCGTTTATATTTATGTATGCCGGGAATGATACCCGCTACTACGAATACCACTAAAACTAATAGACGCGACATGTGTCTACAGAGATAAACTTCGTATAGTCAGTGCCCTAATATAAAAATAGGATACATACATTTGTATGGAATTTGTATAAAATAATTAGCCATTTATGGGTTATAGATTATTTTTAGACTGATAATAATATCAGTCTGTATATTCATAAAAAATCTATAACCCATAAATGCCTAATTATATTATACAAAAAGAAAACTAGTAAGTCTTAATATACCCAGCACTCATAAGAATAGACCTTACTCATAAATGTCGAACATATCAGGGGGGTTAAAATGGCCACATCGAAGCAATTCATCCAAGAAAGCAATGTAGCAATTTGATGTGTGCGCATATAAATGCGCAATGCAAACAAATGTCAAATAGCAATATTGGTTTCTTAGATGAATAGCTTTGATGTGGTCATTTGAACCCCCCAGTTCACTTAATGATTTGACTAATTTAGCTAAGTTTTGTTTACTAATGAGGGACATTCCAGAGTATGTCCGTCAAAAACAATATAGATGACTCTGTACATATTTTCCTTCATTTAACCTTATAATGGCCCCGATTCCCGCACACACCTCCTAATTTTATTTTAAGTTATACCCGTCATTTTCTTATCCGCCGAAAAGGAAAGGGACGGATGATTGTCAACAAGTTAATTTTAAAATTAATGGATAACCCGTGCGAATAAAACAGGCATCTCACTAGTATGCAATCCGTTTGATGTGCTATCTACTGAACTCTGTCGGGTTATTGGCCGATGTAAAATTTTTAGACGGTTGTTTTAGATTTCTGCTTAAAATTGACTTGTACTCCTTAAATTTTATGCCTGTCGATTACCCGTCCCTTTCTTTATCAACGGATAAGAAAATGACAGGACTTAAAATAAAATTAGATGGCGTCTGCAGGAATTAGCACCAATGTCATGGATAACAAACATGCATCTTTTATCTTTGTTTTTGGATATAAACATGACCCTTTTTATTACACCCAGGCACAATTACATCTTCCACCCACTCTATTCTGATCAAAATAAAGAGAAGCAATATAGGTAGCAACATAATTCTATACACAATATGATCCAAATATCAAGCACTAATCATTGTTATATAATGCTTCTGCCATTATGTATTATATTTTGGAATAATTATGTACCTGATTAATGAGAAAATAGATAATTATCACATTACAAGCTGTACATTGCTATCTATTCTGTTTTTGATCAACTTAACCTGGAAAATTCCTCATTAAGATAACAAACCAACCTTGAAAGGCCCTTACTTAGTTAAAAAGTGCCAACTTTGATTGTTAATTTCTATAATATTAAATATGTATTCTAGGTGAAGGTATATATTTCTTCGGGTCTTTCTACCTGATACTATAAATAAATAAAGTAAACAATGGGGATTCCGTGGTAAAAGGACTATGGGCTGTACAACTCTTAGAGCGACCTACTTAACTAATGGCACATAAAAAAAATTTGAATAGTCATTAGTTATACTAGCCTGTAGCCAGAAGTACATATTTTTAGTATAGTTATTTACTAATTGGTCATTTCACAATAATTTGATTATCATTCATCATCATCATTAAAATTGTCATGTTGTAAGTTATATTATTAATTCTTTTATATTATCTATGTTCACTCAGCATGGTGTTTAATTAATTTTCTATATTGGTAACTCAGTTGCTTTAATAATACAGGCGTACTATCAAACTTACCAAGCTTTAACTTGAATTGATAAAAACAAGAAAACATAGCCAAGAAAATATATATATAACAAAGTTAAGTATAATAAATAACACTTGTTTAACTTTCTTTTTCTTAAATTGACAATATCTTTTTGAGAATTGCCATCTTATTGGTACATACTTACGTGACGGCATCAGTAGAGGAGCGGTGCGCGGTAGTCGCAGTCTTGAAGGGCCTCAGCTCGGTACTCGAGGGGTATTTGACTTTTGTTTTGTGTCAATTTACAAATGGGTAACATATAAAATAATAAAAGTGTTAATATCATCGTTGAAAACAATACAACGAATATTGTTTTAAGATTTTTTTTTAAATGATATATAAAATAGAGCACGAAATACAGAGAATATGATAATTTTTGAGCAAATATAGATGGACTATAGCTATATTTGTATACTTAGATGGTACTACTTTATCAGTTCAGGTTTATTTAGTTTACATGGGAAATTACCTCGCTCATGTCCATGTTGACGTCATCGTAGTTAGTATCGTCATCGCGGCGACGCGAGCCCCCGTAGCCGCCACCCGAGCCCTAAAATATCAGTCTATTGTCAAGCAAGAACGCAGATTAGTATCAAATCATTAACTATATTGAGACATAACATAATGGTGCGGATGGTCAAATTTACTTCGAGAACTACTTGCTTCGAGAACACGAATGCTTAAAGAAAAGTAATAAATAGAAAATGTATTTGATTTTTCAAGGACTCGTATTAAATTTTATGAAGAGTTCTTACCGCAGTGTGATGGCCCCCGTAGCGCTCAGTTTCGTTTTCATCATCACTGCCGTACCCAACGAGGGAATCCATTTTCGTGCTTACTGCCGTTATGAAGAAAAATATAATCAAATTTTCACCACAATCAACAAAAAATCCGACAAATATAATATCGCGGCAAAGCAATATGGCGGCGACGAACTTTTTTTTTTTTAGTGTTGTGTCTTCGATAGTTAAAAAAAGATCTCGTTATTTTTCGTTACGTAACCGATTTTTAATCAAAAAATAAAATATGTAATATTAATTTATGGAAATTGCACAAAATGAAATAATTTAATTCGAATATAGGTATTTTTATCAGTTAAGTATTTTAAAAATATCTTAATCGCGCGCGCGTGCGCTATAGCGAGTATCGATGAATAAAATCGATTTCTAGATAAGTTAACCCTGTTCGAATACATGCTTTAGTAATTTGTCATGTATTATAATTCAAATTCTATTTTCTTTGTCGTGTTATTATTAAATTCTAATCTCGTAAGGATTTCGTAGATATTGAAATGTTTTATGATACTCACTTCAAATGAGTACAGAATAACAGTCGGAATATAAATTTTGATATAATGTTACTGTCGACCAAAATATTATAATTGTAAAAGTCGTGTATCCGAGTGAGCCTGTTCACTTCTTTCAAGTTTTTCAATATGGCGGACGCATTGACCGCCGTCGAGACGTCTGCCTTTTTTCATTACGAAATAAGAATTATCTCGCTGTTATTTCGTATTTGTGAGATATAAAAGTGACAATTTGTACCTGTGTATCCTTTGTGAACAATTAATAATTGGCCAAAGTGTTTCGGTAACCGACATTCAGCTGTAAAAATGGTAATGATAGTTTTTTGTTTTGATACTTTTTTCCTAACTTTACTTTGTTGAAAAAAAAACATTTTTTATGTTTTTCGTAATTATTTTACCAAAAATACAGTAGCAATGTAAAGCTTACAGTCTACTCTCTTGCTGTAGACCTAAGAATTGTCTTTTTTCTGGGATTTTTTCTTTGTTTTCAAGTTTTCTAACCAAAAAAAAATGTCAGTGACTGAAGGTGTTTCTCACATGTGATGATTTTGGTATGTTTTGGTCAAAGACGATGATCTCTTTGTGTATGCGGAGGTTCAATTATGCAAGTTGGGTGTGGCTGTATTGATTTTCTTGGAAGGTTCTAGGTATAGAGCTAGGGCACGTCTTATAACTGCACTTTGCCTATGCAAAGCATACCTTGTACAATGCGGTAAGGGGCATGCGGGATCAATGTTTACTTCGAAACGTGGGCTTTCTTATTCAAATAAGGGGGTTTTATCTCTTCTTAAATAATCGCGCTTGTAAATAGAATGAATAGATTTACCATTTTGCCTGTTTGTCTGCAGTGACATGCATTTTTGAAACTATGTTTAGTATAGAATGGTACTTATCACACGAGGAAGTGCAATGCCAATAAAATAGCATTGTAAAACCTTTGTTATCAGTTATGTAAGTTTAACTGTGGAATACAGTGATTGCCAACACCAGAATATGTATTAAAACAAGTGCCAAAACATGGTTATGCTATACACATACAAGCAATAGGATTTTAACATTTTGTGTAAGACTAGAGTTATTGCACTTGGGTTTCACAATATCACTGTTTCCTGTGTTATTATTTACATTTATATGAATTTCATGGTATTTTTATATAAACCATGTAGGTACTTCCATGATTTGTGTTTATGTTAGTACTCAACAAATGTGGGCTTTATCACAGCTATCAACTAATGGTAAATACCACAAAATAACTTCTTATTTTCTGATTATCTACACATTTATTACAAGGACAGTTAAACAAGATGGAATTATTTAATTCTTTCTTTTGATGTTCAAATATACCTACCTATAATGCTAATGTGAAACGGGTTTTATAATTTTTATAGAGAATACTGGATTGGTAATAGCCAGAAATTTTTAAGTACCTACCTATTATTGCAACAGTACATTATTTTTATATTTTATGTACCTAAAATAATTAGGGCTAGATATAAATGAAGACATAGTAAGTCATTGAGGTTATAGGTAGTTTCGCAATATAGGTAATTATTATAAAACATGACATTTTGAGGTATTTTATAGACAATTTCCTCCATAGTTAATCAGCTATTTTCATTTTTTAATCTTAACTATAGCATATTTGACTGGGTCAAAGATAAATTATAAAATACTAATTTTGAAATACAGACCTGTCTTAAGATGATCAAACATCAATTAAATTTTCTTCTCTTTAACATTTTTGAGAATTTTTATTTTGAATTAAGTAACAGTGCCTTAAGACAGTATTTCCATACAAATCCCATAAAAGATTTTCACCTTGACGTTTTGTAAAAAGTGTCTCATTTGACTAAGTTGTTAAGAAGTAACCTACCTATTACGTACTTATGTATCAATAAACACACATTGATATTATTTATCTATTTATTTTTAGTCTTATATCAGACATAGAAATTACATTTTCAAGTTTTTCCGTAATAACCATAACCAAATCTGTGTGCCTTCAGGCAAAGGCTTCCCCCATTTTCCTCCATTCTTCTTTGTTGTGCACTAATCTTGTCCATGTCTTAGTGTTTCCAGCCATTGAAATTATTTTGTCGGCCCACCTTTTAAATTGCCAACCTCAATTTCTCTTATGGCGCTATAGTGTAACATGAAATGAAATTTATTCTGTGCATGGTATTTAGGTTACAAACAGCTGTTATTTTACATTGATATTATTTAACAGTATGTCCTGTCCATTCCGCATTGCATATCTATGTTATACATTATGCCACATTAGACCTGCCAGCACAGTGTATAAATTGGTCATGATTGGTCATGATAAGGAATTAATTACTATAGTGAAGGTGTTATCTAGTCAATTAGTCACTGGTCTTTTTTGTACAGGGAAAATGGTTAAGGACAATTTTGTAGACAATAACAACATTTACAAATCAAGATCATAAATGATTATCACGTGCTCAGCGGTGAAAGAAAACATCGTGACGAAAACCACATTCTCGAGAAATGCATTTTCGGAGGTATGTGACCTAACATTGGGTTTTCTCTTCGCGGGTTGGAAGGTCAGACAGACAGTTGCTTTCACTCCTGTAAGATGTTGCAGATAGGGTTGAAAATCACAAGTAATATACATGTTTTTTTTATTTTACTTCAATATATTACAATAAAATATTTTATCAGCTTACATTTTTAACACTATATTTTTTGCACATTTCATGGCACACTACTGCAAAAGCTTTGTTATAAAAAATTTAGTCTTACAACTTTAAAGTATACCTACACACCCACTCCTTGCGAGCCAATTTATAGAATTCTCCACTATTTGCTGTATTTTTTTACTCCTATAACCTGTCACTATAGCTAGAATAGTTACCTACATTCTTGAGCTTTTTTCTCCATATTAGGTCTCATCTTCATACTGTAGACATTCAGATTAAAAAAGGGCTTTTTTTTAAATCTTTAATTTGGGGATTTTTATTCTAAAAGAATATGCCAATCCCATCAATCATTGGGTTAGTGTTAAAGGGTCAGAATAAAGAGTGTAAATTCAGATTTTCAATGATATCCATGGTATAGTGCTGTAATATTGATCATCTGTAAAGTGATAATTTGATTATCATTAAACGCTGTAAACTATGAGGCTGGCATAACCACCAAGAGTGGCTCAAGCCTCGATAAAATACTTGATTCTTCTTATCGTGTGGGTTATGAGGTGGAATACCAACCTCATCAACCCTGGGTTATTACTGAGCCACCATAGGCCCCTGACATGGGCCATGATCATGTAACGACTACATACTTACATCAGTAAGTAAGTAGTAACCGGGACCAACGGCTTAACGTGCCTTGTACCGACGTATCATCTAACTTAAAAAAAAGACTTTTTTAAAATTCAATGGTATCAATAGGTTACTAAAGTAATGGACTAGGGGAATACACATGCTGGCTGGTAATACCGGGTTAGCTACCTCAAATTCGACCTTGGGATGGGTCTCTTAACAGATATTTTGGCTTAATGCCAACACAAGTGCCATATGCCTCGATACAGATTTTTTAAGAAAGCTCTCTAATATTCTAATCTTAGATTTGCAAACCAAAACAATTTGTTTCTCACATGTATTGTTATTTTATTATAATTATATAAAGTAAATATTACTTTTTTTCTTATTATTTATGTATGTACATAACATATTTAATTTTAAAAAGAAATTAGTATGAACAGAAATGTGTAACATTTCAAATACAAAAAGTTAAAAAAAAAATATATTTTATTCTAATTTGTTTAAAATCATACTGCAAACAAGTTATGTTCTGTTTTTATTAAGTTAAATTTCATATTAGTTTTCGTTACTTAGGTTTAAATATAAAAAAGTATTTAAGTACTTAATAAAAATAGAAGTAGATAGTATCTAGGGGATCATGTGATACTTAGAACATAAAACCAACCAACTGTTGAAAAAACCATGAGTCCTTTGTTGATAAATGATTTAAATAGGTTTGAAAAAAGTCTCATTATTACATTTTTCTTTATAAAAAATCATAAATAAGTTAAATAGAAAATGTTTTTGCCACCTTTAGGTCTGTCTTTATTTAGTAATCAACTACCCAATTAAAAGATACATTTCAACATTTGCTGCAGGAGAAATTATATAAATTGATGTTGTTATGTTAGTGGGCTATGTTTTTCGCATTTAGACTCTATTCTCTGCATAAACTGTTGTTATTAATTTGAATGTGTTTTTAGTCTAAACGAGGAGGATATGGTGACGACGAAGACAACCCACCCACACCGTCTGACGATTCAGATTTTGATGATGATGAAGATCCCGACAACTTGGAAGTGCCAGGTGGGTTATTCACTTATTTATAAACCAACACGTCAATGGTTTTTTTTTGTTTTTACATATTCATTTGAGGAGCTCGGTGGCGCAGCGGTAAACGCGCTCGGTCTGCGATTGTTGAAGTTGAGCAACTTTCGCAAAGGCCGGTCATAGGATGGGTGACCACAAAAAAAAGTTTTCATCTTGAGCTCCTCCGTGCTTCGGAAGGCACGTTAAGCCGTTGGTCCCGGCTGCATTAGCAGTCGTTAATAACCATCAATCCGCACTGGGCCCGCGTGATGGTTTATCGCCCGATCTCCCTATCCATCCATAGGGAAGGCCTGTGCCCCAGCAGTGGGGATGTTAATGGGCTGGTGATGATGATGATTCATTTATAACAACAACATAAAAACCATATATTTGTTACATAATACAATAGTGCAGCATAACACGATTTAAATGAGTGATAATCATTAAAAACACTCACACACAGTCTAAAATGCAAACAAATTAAGACAAGTCCAAAGGCCAAAACCTGTACCCAGCAACAGTGGCTACTCGGGTGTTGATTTGATACCAATTAAATTATGCTCTTTGTTCCTGTTTCTAGCTTAAATATATATAGCCCTACTTGTCATATCCGACAACAGCGACCTGTCTCTTCTCTCGTGCGCTCGAATGCAAAGCCAAACTTTGTTCTGAAAACCCGGTCACATTGGAGGCAGAATAGCCTGCCTCCAATGAGTTTAACTATACGTCAGCGTACAACCGCAGTTTCGGCTTCGGACACAAAAAAAACGTTCAGGAAATCTTCGGCTTTGGCCAATATGGGCCAACGATTTGCACGAGGCCATAGAATAAGGAATAACACTTCATATAGAACGGCAACTCTCCGCTCTCCACTAGCGGCTAAGCTAGGTTTACCTCACCCCCCGCTCGGTCTTACTTTAGTCTTCAATCGTATGACGTCAAATGTCACACACACAGAAGCGCGTGTACGATAACGTCAATGTGTAGTGTCTGTGTAAAACGAGGTTTTTGTATGCAGTGTCCGGGGTGTGCCGAGGCCGAAGTTTCCTCAAAAACGCAGAAGTGTTATCATTTTTGATAAATTGCAATATCAGGGTGGCAGGGTGATGGCTCCAGGGTGGTATTTGTCTAAAATTGACTTATATCAATGACTTCACATGTAACTAAGTAAAATATGAATAAATATAGTATAAATAATAATATATACAAAACAGCCTATGTGGCCTAGTGGTAAGAGCGTTGGGCTCACGATCTGGAGGTCTAGGTTCGATTCCCGATGGAGACATTGTCGAAATCACTTTGTGAGACTGTTCTTTGTTTGGTAAGGACATTGCAGGCTTGAATCACCTGATTGTCCGAAAAGGCAAGATGATTCCGTGCTTCAGAAGGCACGCTAAGCTGTTGGTCCCGGGCTACTAGCCCAAATAACTCCACCAACCCGCAGTGGAGCAGCGTGATGGAGTATGCTCCATTCCCCCTCCGGTTGATTAAGGGGAGGCCTGTGCCCAGTAGTGGGTCGTATATAGGCTGTTTATGTTATGTTATATAAATAATAAGCCTTCAGTTCTCAAATCGACCTTCAGTTGGACAATATTATATGTCTATCTTTATCTTTTTAATATCGCTTGTGTCTAGGTGGCGGCAAGACCCTGGCAGCGGCGGCTCGTATGGGCGACAAGGTCAAAGTCACATCAGGACCCGCCCCCGTCACAATCAAACCCACCACTAACCCGCTGGCTGGTGAGTACATTCATATTGACGGTGTCAAACGAATTGACCGAGTCCAACGTCCAACGACCTCCGTGGTCCAGTGGTTGAGCGTTGGGCTCACGATCCGGAGGTCCTGGATTCGATTCCCGGTGGGGACATATAGCAAAAATTACTTTGTGGTCCCTAGTTTGATTAGGACATTACAGGCTGATCATCTGATCGTCCGAAAGTAAGATGATCCGTGCTTCGGAAGGCACGTTAAGCCGTTGGTCCCGGTTACTACTTACTGATGTATTTGGCGACTCAATAGTAACCCTGACATCAGTATAAGCCACTAGGAGGATCAAAAAGGCCACATTGAAGCAATTCATCTAAAAAAGCAATATTGCTCTTTGACATTTGTGTGCGTTGCGCACTTACTTTTATATTTAACCCCCCCCCCCCCCCCATGTCGTTAGTTGTGACGTCAATGTGCGTCTGTAATATGTATGACGTCACGATTTGCTTCTATGTTTTGACGCAAAGCAGGGTGAAGAGGCACCAACAATGATCGGTGCACCAGTTAGAGGCAGTTATAGCGTTGTTCCTAGACATATATTTTCTCGCACTTTTATTAGATGAATAGTTTCGGTGTGCATTTTTAACCTTTCTGTTTCTTAGAATACGGGTGTAAGTCTCTGTATCAAAAGGGTTCTTATTTTATCTAGCCCGTGATGTCCCACTGGGCAAAAGCCCCAGTTTACCTGAACAAACTTTTTAAGAGTATTATTTAATTAACTTCATTCTCTAATAGAGTATTCTAAGTAATCTCTTGTGAATATAAATAATAATGTTATGCTTCTTTGTCACAGCTGCCTCGGGACTAGCATTCGGACAGGCTTCAAACGTGAAGCCGATCAAGATACAAGCCAGCCAACTGAGCAAGCCAATCAATTTGGGCAACTTGGGCAACTTAGCCGGGCTTGGCCGCGGCGGTGGGGGTAAGACCGTCACATTATCCGTCACTGGAAAGGCAAAATTACGTTAGCGCCAAAATATACTAAAGTAGCAGTCCATGTTATGATAATGTATTTCTGGACATGGAAAATGAAAAAACAATAGAATACAATACAATACAAATACACTTTATTGCACCAAAATAAAAAGAAATAATTACAAACAGTCTGTTAACTAAGTACATGGCAAATGGCGGCCTTATCGCTTAGAATGTTAAGTTGGCGTCATCTAAATTGGATAAAAAAAGCATTTATTTCAGGCTATGCCCATAAAAAGTTACATACAGAAGCACCTCACAAGATTATTTAAAAGGCCACGTGCCTCGCATTCCAGTGCCACCAATCTCGAAATCCTTTGGCGCTTACGTAATTTTGCCTTTCCAGCGGCGATATTAACTATTATTGTGAAGAAGTGAATAGCCCAAACTTTAATGATTGTAAAAGATAACAAGATTGGTATTTTACAATGTATAATGTGTAAAAACTTGTTGATCGCGGCGTAGCGGCTGGAATGGCGCCGCCGCCGTCGCCGTTCGCGGCAGGCTCCTCTGCCGCTTTCAACGCCGCTTCGCTGTTGGCGCAGAGTGAGTACCGTACGACAGTATTGTTGTACTAGATATGTAGATAACATAACATGAATGCGAATGGTAGATACGTAAGACTATTATAGATAACCAGGGGACCTAGCCAAGTTGCAAACGTTTCGATACCGACATAACATCGCGCCCCGAAGACGTAGGCAGATGTGTATAGTGCATACATTTTTATTTTACCTTTGATGGGTTTGCTCTGGGCTCCAGACTTGCCCGAAGACATTGACGAGGCCTAAGATGGAGCGAGCTCGCCCAGATGGTGCCTGTTCACTACGGCCTTGAAAGCACCCGGGTTATATGCATTCGCAGTGCGCATAATGAAGGACGACGGGAAGCGCTTTGTGCGAATAGTTGGGATATCCACCAAAATAGAGATGGAACCCGGCCGTACGTCTGGAAGTCCGAAGATAAAAGGGGGTAGTGGCATGAGCTCGTGTAGATTGCGGGCACACTCCCCGAAGTGCAGTCAGTAGAATATAGACATACTGGCGACTTTGTACAATACAACCCACTCCTCGTCAGCTACGTTTAAGCCTCATATGGTGGTAGGTGTAGCCCATTACCATTAATCGGTCACAAATCCTGGAAACCACGTGGTATTAATAATCTATTATCCAAATATGAATTCAAATTCATCATCATCTCTTTCCGTGCTTCGGAAGGCAACTTACTGATGTAAGTTTGTAGTCGTTACATGTGCCATGTCAGGGGCCTTTGGCGGTTCAATAGTAACCCTATTAAACCCTGGTAAACTACCTCACAACCCACAGGATAGAAGATCATCTCCCTAGCATTATCCCGTTTTGCACAGGGTCCGCTTACCTAACCTGAAGATTTGACAAGTCCGATTTTTTGCAAAAGCGACTGAGGTTAGGTCACATATCTCCGAAAAATGCATTTCTCGGGAATGTGGGTTTCCGCGGACCGCTGATCGCGTGATAATCATTAAATATGAATTCAAACTCATAAAGTCGAATTCAGTTTGGAGTCCGAGTTGGAGTTCTATGTAAGTTCCGCGTGCTCCGAACAAGGCCTTTAGGTAGTTAACGAGGGTATCACGGGTTTTTTACCTAACCGTCCGATCGAAGCATTTGCAACTAGTTAAGGTTTACACCCAAGCTGATTATCATCCATCTAGAGTTGTAGTGGCGTAGATCTTTTCTTTCTTCTTGTTTTAAAGAGTGCTTTCACACAAGTTTGCTTCCAGTTTCAGCGGTATTCGTCCTTCAAATTTATTTAGAAAAAATCTAGTGTAAAGGTACTCTATCTATCTTGTCTTTTAGGTGTTGAAATAGTTTGTTTTTTTCATGTTAATTTTGATGTTGTCTATTATTTACACCTTCGTCGACCTGGGAGGTTAAAAAGGCTCTAATTCTTATATTGGCTTAAACTTTTTTAAAGTATATTGCAAATCAACACAACAACTTAAATTTAAGCGGAAGAGTATATCCCAATTGCGGTAGTCAGAAGTACATTCATCGCAAGATCAACTAAATACCCACACTTCACCGAGCTTTCTGTTAGACCAACGCAAAACAAGTTATAACATAACGTAGCGTCACGACGGCCCCGATTAGTGACATCGTAACGAAAACTTTAAGGGATGATTCAGGCCATAATTCTGAGTTGACATCAAGTGGAATTTTCCGTCGCAAAAGTATGTAACTGAAAATAGTTTAAAATACAAAAAAAACATGAATTTTCCGACAGGAAATTCCACTTGATATCCACTCAGACTCATGGTCTAAATCATCCCCCTCAGTATTTGTTACGGTGTCACTAACACCCATAAACCTACTTGTATGGCTACCTGTATGTACTTGTATGGGGTGTTAGTGACATCGTAACGAATACTGAGAGGGATGATTCAGCTCATTATTGTGAGTTTAAGATCAAGTGGAATTTTTCATCGCAAAAATATAGCATGAAAAATAATTTAAAAATAAAACTAAAAAGAAACATTAATTTTGCAACGGAAAATTTCATTTGATAGTAATTCAGAATCATAGGCTGAATCATCCCCCTTATTATTCGTTACATCACTAACACCCTGTATACCGCTGTGTATGAATGTATAGATAAGTTATTGTTTAGTTTTCGTTGTATATTTGAACGAGTCGCTTTTTCTGTGGTACTTATACATATGTGCATCAATTCTATCCTCATGCATTCATGACATGTGTCTGATAGCGTGTGTTTGCCAGCAGGGCGGGCAATATACAACACACCCACTCCGCGCCAGCTATGTTTTGTTCAAACCAAGTTATCGTCTTCTCCTTATCGTGTGTATTGTGAACTGCAATACCAGCGACATCAACCCTGGTGTCAGGGTTATTATTAACCCGCGAAAGGCCCCTGACATGACTCATGTAACGACTACGTACTTACATCGGTAAATAGTTACCGGGATTAACGGCTTAACGTGCCTTCCGGACCACGGATCATCTTACTTTCGGACAATCAGGTGATCAGCCTGTAATATCGTAACCAAACTAGGGGAATCAAGTTATGAAAGTAGCAAATGAATATAAAGAGTGCAAGTGTAGTGCACGGGGTGGTATTGATCGCATCCCCGTCTGGTCTATAAATAGAACTCTCGGAAATCAGAACTCTCGCTATGAATCAACTAATTGGGAATTGCTTCAATGACTTCATTGGATATTGCGAAGTGCAACTTTGTATTGTAGACGATTTTGCTTGTTTATTGCTGCTACTAGTTATACAGTTTCGTGCTTGAGTTGTTTAGTAAAACAGTTATCAGAGACAGAGTTGCTCTCGCGAAAAGAAACCATTTCATTTCAATCGTTACTTTGCTAGCGGTGACGAACAATAATCTTTCTTCTTCTCTCGTGTGGGTTGAAAGGTGGATTACCAACCTCATCAACCCATGTTTCATGGTTTCTGTTGAGCCGCCAAAGGACCCTGACTCATGTAACGACTACTTACTTAGTAAGTAGTAACTGTCGGTACAGCACGGATTATCTTAGTTTCGGACAATCAGGTGATCAGCCCGTAATGTCCTAACCAAACTAGGGACCACAAAGTATTTTTTGTGATATTTCCCCACCGCGATTCGAACCCCGGACGTCCGGATTGTGAGCCTAACGCTCAACCACTGGACCACGGAGGTCATTACGAACAATAATGATCTTACTGTAATATGCACTGGTTTTACAATAGGGTAGTTCCCAACTAGTCAAATCAGTTATTTTTTACTAAACGTCAAAATACGAAATTACTATGGATTTTGTATGAAAAAGCAACCTGTGACGTCATAGAAAAACATAAGAAAACGTCGCACTTATAATTATTATTGCATTTTTCTTTATTAAAATTCATAAATTAGTTAAATAGAAAAAATAAAACTTTTTTGTCAGTTTTAAATCTGTCTGTATTTAGTAATCAGAATTTCATAATTTATCTTTGACCTAGGAAACTACCCAATTTAACTTTCAGATTCTTCCAGTAACATCGTAGAATAGATGTATTCGTAGTTATATGTTGTTATTTGGTGCTTTTTTCTAGGCATTTCAAGTATGGCTAGATTATGCATTGTATAAGTTTGTCGTAATCATTTGACTACACTATGTATTGTGCATGTAACTCCATAAGTTCTGTGATGCCGGTAAAAGTTATTTGTATGTCTTCTGTTATGATCTAGATAAAATCCTTGTGATGAAAGGCACCTAAAATGAATGAACAACTTAATACCGGAAGCCGGAAGTTATGCGTATACTGGCCCTGATTCCTGCAGACACATACTTTTATTTTAAATTATACCCGTCATTTTCTAATCCGCCGAAAAGGAAAGGGACAGATGGTTGACAATTGTTAATTTTAAAATGAATGAATAACCCGGGCGAATAAAATAGGCTTCTCGCTGATTTGTAACCCGTTTAACCTCCTAAGGCCGAGATTTACAGACACAATAGTTAAACAATGCAGTTTGGATTTTAAAAGGACATTCGATCGTGCGACTTTAACGTGTGCTGTCAATTTTAAATTTGAATTAAAATTCAATTTTAATTCAAATTTAAATTCTGTCGGGTTATTGGCCAATATAAAATTTTGGGGTTTTTAAATTCCTGCCTAAAATTTACGTGTGTTCCATAAATTTTATGCCTGTCGATTACCCGTCCCTTTCCTTTTCGGCGGATAAGAATACTGATATAACTTAAAATAAAATTAGATGGTGTGTACTGGAATCAGTACCATTAATGATATAAAATCTATTGTGTCTGGTATCTCGACAGATCAGGTTAAAGTCATGCAACGCTTTTTAACTGATTTCATTGTCTATTAGCCTTCTAGAAGAACTAAACTTTGTTGATTTTTCTTGTTTCTGACTGTCGCGAAAATAAAGATCTACCGTGCGTTCGGATATGCCATAAATTTCGGCATGGTGTTTAAATCTAATCTAGTCTATGATAGCATTGTTGGCCAAAGGCCTCCCCTTTTTCTTTCCATTTCTCACAGACTTACATAAACTCCGGCCATTTTCCGGAAAAATGTCAATTTTGAATTCAACCAGCACCTTTGTTTTCTTTTCAAATGTCGTTGTATTGTAACTGTGTGGCGTGCTTTTATAGAAACTCTGTTATAACCAACATGACTGTTCCAGTGGACATGGTGAACATGCCTGGCATGAACTCGTACCTGCTCCAGAACCTTAACCAGATCCTGGCGTCCGGCATGGGAGGCCCGCTGGCCGGCATGCTGGGCCAGTTCGCACAGCTGCCCACCTGGGGACAGCCCAAGACTGGCATGTGGCATGTGGACAAGGTGAGCACTGTACTAACTCGTACCCAGGCTCGAACTGGCCATAGGGCAGATCAGGCAAATGCCCGAAGGTACCGGTTGCTGCCTTCCGGCTGGTCTGGCATCACTTCCTTTCAGTAGATTTATTCTGTAAAGGGGTGGTTAAGGTTTACCTCCTAGCGGTCCACCCCGAACCACTGGTTCCTTCTTGAGGTCAGCTAAACGATCGCACCAGCGGTGGAAGATCTTACAAGGCCGCCAGGTTAATTATCATGATCGTCATCTCTCTAATACCCGGGCCGGTTTTAGGTCTCAGTCCTGGTCTGCTCGTAGATCCTGGCGTCGATCCTGTAACCATTCATCTTCTACTTCTGTGTGGGTTGTAAAGTCTGTGCCCGCCCTAACAACCTTGATATCAGGGTTATTGAGCTGCCAGAGACCCCTGACATGGCTCATGTAACGACTACACACTTACTTAAGTAAGTAGTAGTCGTCTTATGACTGCATCAACCCTCGGCCATAGATAAACAATACTTCTACGTATTTTCATTTATAGGAATTTTGAACACCGTAAAACGTCTTCTTATCGTGTGGGTTGTGAGGTGGAATACCAATCTCATCAACCCTGGTGTCAAGGTTATTATTGAGCCGCCAAAGGCCCCTGACATGTCTCATATAACATCTACATACTCACATCAGTAAGTAGCTTAAGGTGCCTTCTGAAGCACCGTAAAACCGTATTGTATATTTTCATTGTAATGAACATTATTTTCCACTCACAGGCAGAAGAAGAGGAAGTTGACGACGAAGAAATGGGAGTTGCAGAGACATATGCAGACTACATGCCCTCGAAATGTAAGTATCTAATTAAAGAACATACAATTTGACTGACAGATGACCCGTTTAGTCGCATAATGGCCCCGATTCCTGCAGACACCGCCTAATTTTATTTTAGGTTATATCCGTCATTTTCATATCCGTCGAAAAGGAAAGGGACGGATGATTCACAGCTCTTAATTTTAGGAAGAATGAGTAAATGAATGTGTCGGGTTATTGACTGATGTAAAATTTTTAGACGGTTGGTTTAGATTTGTGCTTAAAATTGACGTGTGTTCCATAAATTTTATGCTTGTCGATTACCCGTCCCTTTCCTTTTTGGCGGATAAGAAAATGACAGATATAACTTAAAATAAAATTAGATGGTATTTACAGGAATTAGCACCAATGTCAACTGCTCAAAACTTCCCAAGTGTCATATTATCTGTATATATAAAAGCGAATGGTCTGACTCAGTCACTCATCACGAAATCTCAGAAACTACAAGTGCTAGGAGTCTCAAATTTATCACGAAATCTCCGAAACTACAACTCAAATTTCGCATGGGGGTTTCGTTTAAATGGAAGGTTGTATGGAAAATATTTTTAAAGTTATTGACTCCAAACTCACATAATACACTATGCATGCGAA
The DNA here is from genome assembly GCF_024362695.1 of Pectinophora gossypiella. Taxonomy (NCBI): domain Eukaryota; kingdom Metazoa; phylum Arthropoda; class Insecta; order Lepidoptera; family Gelechiidae; genus Pectinophora; species Pectinophora gossypiella. The sequence continues at coordinate 9,922,079 of NC_065423.1, forward strand.
GCCGGGGCGGGTCGCTAGTACTGTTATAAATTAAAGGTAAATAAATGACCCGTGGTCAGTGTTGTTATGTCAGTAGGGTCTATTTTCCATTGTCACGTGTGTTTTTTCAGTGTCAATGTGTCAATGTCTCTCCACAGTAAAACTCGGCCGCAAACATCCCGATCCGGTGGTAGAAACAGCGTCCCTGTCATCCGTCGAGCCGGTAGACGTCACCTACAAGACCAGTCTACCCGATGAGACGATCAACAGGGGGCTCCTGTCAGCTCTGCAGTTAGAAGCTGTGGTGTACGCGTCGCAAGCACACGAACATATGTTACCTGACGGAACACGCGCTGGATTCCTTATCGGTAAGTTGTGTGCAGGCGGTTAAAAAGGCCTCATCAAATTAAGAGCCACGCTCTTGTCGGTGCAGCATTTTCCATGCTACTTTTTTAGGGAAAAATAGAGCAGTGGTTTCCCTCTTGCCTTCCGCCCCGCAGTACTCTGTATGACGCGAGTGGGAGTGCGCCCAGAGTAGTCTATTACAAAGCCATACTAGGACTCCTGTCCTCCGCCTCTGAATAGTACTAACAGTTACTGCTGCCCTCTGTCAGGTCTCATCAAAGCAATTCACCTAAAAAAGCAATGTTGCTGTTTGACATTTGTTTGCATTGCGCACTTACTTTTATATGCGCAAATGTCAAATTAAAATATTGCTTTTTAGATGAATTGCTTTGATGTGGCCTTTTTAACCCCCCAGATGGCGTTAGCTGTGACGTCACTGTGCTGTGATATGTATATGACGTCACGATGTGCTTCCATGTTTTGACACAAAGCAGGGCTTAGAGGCGCCAACAATGGTCGGTGCACCAGTTAAAGGCAGTTATAGCGTTGTTCCTAGACACACATTTTCGTTAATCACTATATCCTTCCGGATTCCACTACGTCATAGCCTCTGAAGTCGTGGTAGAATAAAGAACATTTTGTAAACGTGATATATTTAAGCAGATAATGGCCCCGATTCCTGCAGACACCGCCTAATTTTATTTTAAGTTATATCCGTCATTTTCATATCCGTCGATAAGGAAAGGGACGGATGATTCACAGCTCTTAATTTTAGGAAGAATGAGTAAATGAATGAATAACCCGGGCGAATCAAAAGGTACGTCGCTGGTATGCAATCCGTTTGACGTGCTGTCTACTTAACTGTGTCGGGTTATTGACGGATGTAAAATTTTTAGACGGTTGGTTTAGATTTGTGCTTAAAATTGACGTGTGTTCCATAAATTTTATGCTTGTCGATTACCCGTCCCTTTCCTTTTCGGCGGATAAGAAAATGACAGATATAACTTAAAATAAAATTAGATGGTATTTACAGGAATTAGCACCTATATATATTTTGTACGCGATTGAACCCCGTGAACATTTTAAAAATATTATAACCTAAAAGTCGAACACATGTTATTTTGGTGTTTAGGTGACGGCGCTGGTGTAGGCAAAGGCCGCACCATAGCGGGAATAATCTTTGAGAACTACCTGAAGGGGCGCAAGCGCGCTATATGGGTCTCCGTGTCCAATGATCTCAAGTACGACGCCGAGCGCGACCTGCGTGACATCGGCGCCGGCAAGATTGAAGTGCATCCTTTGAATAAGGTATTTAATAGTTTGATATAACTTCTGATTCAAAATAGCTTTTCAATAGGGTAGTTTCCAGCCAGGGCAGGGGGGGGGGGGTGTAGGGTAGGGTAGTTTTCAAATGAGTTACTTTTTACTACATAACACGAAATTACTGCGGAATTTCTATGAAAAAGCAACCTGTGACGTCATAGACAAACGTGACTAAATGTCGCACTTATTAATACATTTTTCTTTATTAAAATTCATAAATAACTTAAATGGTTACAGCCTCTGTGGTCCAGTGGTTGAGCGTTGGACTCACGATCCGGAGGCCCCGGGTTCGAATCCCGGTGGGGACATATATCACAAAATTCACTTTGTGATCCAGTACAGGCTGATCACCTGTTTGTCCGAAAGTAAGATGATCCGTGCTTCGGAAGGCACGTTAAGCCGTTGGTCCCGGTTACTACTTACTGATGTAAGTAAGTAGTCGTTACATGAGCCATGTCAGGGGCCTTTGGCGGCTCAATAGTAGCCCTGACACCAGGGCTGATGAGGTATTCCACCTCACAACCCACACGATAAGAAGAAGAAGAAGACTTAAATAGTAATAAGAGATGTTTTTTGTCAGGTTTAGATCGGTCTTTATTTAGTAATCAAAATTTCAGAATTTATCTTTGACCTAGAATCTACCCAATTGGGTGGATACTAGGTTCAATCATAGTAATGATTAACAGTCTGTAGTAATGGGGATAGTCAGAGATACATCCATCGCAAGACCATCTAAGTACCCACACCTCACCGAGATTTCTGTTAGACCAACATGATAGTTCGTGAGCTGTGTCGTCTAAAATGATCGAGCCAACTGTGCCAGTGAAAATGCACTACAATTTGATGTTAATTGATCGATTCTGCGGCATCTTATATTAATACAAAAAAATAAAATGTATGTACCTATTTTGTGATCATGGTTTTATATTTTAATTGATTTTATTTGTTTTATTTATTATTTTAATTTGAATGTTTTAAATTATGGATCATTGTAATCTGAAATAAAGCAATTTTAATTTTATTTTAATACGTTGTTATGTCTTTTCCCCAAGTTCAAGTACGCGAAACTCTCATCAGCAGTCAACGGTAACGTGAAGAAGGGCGTAGTGTTCAGCACATACTCGGCTCTCATAGGAGAGACACAGTCCAGCGCCACAAAGTACAGGACCAGACTCAAGCAGCTACTGCAGTGGTGCGGCGAGGACTTCGATGGATGTGTATCCTTTACTATCATCATCAATTTAAGAGCAACGCTCTTGTCGGTGTGGCATTCTCTTTTCTTGTCTAACAAGGGCCAATTCTTTGACTTCCTTATAAGACGCGACGCCTTCTACTATAGATATAACATAAACAACCTATATACAATAGAATACACAATTCTTTATTAAACACAACGAACATATAACACAGGAATAAACGTCTCAAATGTATATACGTCTCATGGCTGAGCAATAACGGCCTCCGTGGTCCAATGGCTGAGCCGTGGGCTCACGATCCGGAGGTCCCGGGTTCGAATCCCGATGGGGACATATCACAAAAATCACTTTGTGATCCCCAGTTTGGTTAGTATATTACAGACTTATCACCTGATTGTCCAAAAAGTAAGATTATCCGTGCTTCGGAAGACACGTTAAGCCGCGTTGGTCTCGGTTACTACTTACTGATGTAAGTAAGTAGTCGTTACATGGGCCATTTCAGGGGCCTTTGGCGGCTCAATAATAACCCTGACACCAGGGTTGATGAGGTTGGTAATTCACCTCACATCCCACACGATAGAAGAGAAGATGGCTTCTCCCTAAACAACCGAGGGGTCAACAAATATGAAGAAGTTCGTCACCAAATATGATCCTCAACTCAGCCTCAGATCGTTTTCGACGAGTGTCACAAAGCGAAAAACCTCTGCCCCGTTGGGTCTGGAAAAGCCACTAAGACAGGCTTAACTGCCTTGGAACTGCAGAACAAACTGCCCAAGGCCAGGGTAGTGTATGCCTCAGCCACAGGAGCATCGGAGCCTAGGAACATGGCGTATATGGTACGGCTCGGCATATGGGGTGAAGGAACGCCTTTTCCCACTTTCATGGACTTCATCAATGCTGTGGAGAAACGGTGAGTCCCATGTTTACTAACGGGACGGAAGGAGATTTTCTTTTTTAGAATTAAAAATAATGTACTATGTGACAACGGAATAACGCTAGGGAAATGATCATCATCATCTTCATATCCCTAGCATTATCCCGTTTTTTCACAGGGTCCTCTTACCTAACCTGAAGATTTGACAGGTCCGGTTTTTTACTGAAGCGACTGCTTGTCTGACCTTCCAACCCGCGAAGGGAAAACCAGCCCAATACAGGTTAGGTCACATACCTCCGAAAATGCATTTCTCGGGAATGTGGGTTTCCTCACGATGTTTTCCTTCACCACTGAGCACGTGATATAATCATTTATGATCCAAACATGAATTGGAAAACAAATTCGACAATGATTGGCTTATGCCTGTGCTGGATTTGCACCTGCGACCTCAAAATGAGAGGCAAGCGTTCTACCAACTGGGCTACCACGGCTCGAAAAAATCAAGAACTTAGTAACTATAAACCACCGGACTCCCTAACCTTATCGACCCCACAGAGGCGTGGGCGCGATGGAGATCGTGGCGATGGACATGAAGCTTCGAGGAATGTACATCGCGCGGCAGCTGTCCTTCCACGGCGTCTCCTTCAAGATTGAGGAGGTGCCCCTCTCTGAGCAGTTCAAGGAGACTTATGACAAGTCTGTTGCGCTGGTGAGTGTTATTATTTATCTAAATAATGGTGCTTTTTAATCCCTGTACACACCATCTAATTTTATTTTAAGTTATACCTGTCATTTTCTTATCCGCTGAAAAGGAAAGGGACGGGTAATTGACAACAAAATATATGGAAACTTTCGTTTTGACGTTTCCTAAAAAGTATCTCATTTGACTAGGTTGTCAAGTAGCCTATTGACCTGACAGCTATTTAACCATATCCTTCTACGGCCCAGATTTGCAAACACAATAGTAACTGATGCGCGAACAAACGCGGAAAAGTCTATATAAATGTCATTTTTTGAATTTTTTCTTTCTGTTTCCGGTTTTTCCATCACCAGTCCAGTTGAGAACTCTCTGACTCATACATAATGTATTTTTCTTTATACAGTGGGTGGAAGCCATGCAGAGGTTCACAGAAGCTGCGGAACTGATTGACGCAGAGTCACGCATGAAAAAGACCATGTGGGGCCAGTTCTGGTCGGCGCACCAGAGGTTCTTCAAGTACCTATGTATTGCCGCGAAGGTGAGTTAAACATGTTTCATATTTTTTATTCAATCGTTTATTGTGCTTTGGACAACATAAAATACAATTTGATAATAATCTAATCTAGTTCTCCGTCGAGTCGATAGCTTTGTGATACATATTCTTTGGCATTTGAATAGCCATGCCATTTTTAATAATATAATTGGCTCTAATGGCGAGTTAGTCACATAAAAATATTTTATTTTTCTTTATTACTAAAAGAAAAACTGTGTCCAAGATTTAGTCTAAATCATTCCCTCCTTTTGAGTGTAGTTGGGTAAAAAAATACCTTAATTAACACAATATTGTTGTCAAAAGGTAAACCACGCAGTAATAACGGCGCGGGAGGCGGTGAAGTGCGGCAAGTGCGTCGTGATCGGTCTGCAGAGCACAGGCGAGGCTCGAACCCTGGATCAGCTCGAGAGAGATGACGGAGAGCTGTCTGACTTCGTCTCTACTGCCAAGTAAGTCACCTTATTTACCATCAGTCAATATATATATAGTGAAAAAAGAGGATGTAATGCAAATAAAATACTCAACGCCCCTCTCCTTCTCCCAGAGCAGATCTATGAGGTTGTTTCCAGAATCTCAACTAATGAAATAAAAAAATACTGATTTTGACGTTATTATATAGAACCTTTTATTTTCCCAAAATAATTTCGTTTCTTCCATACCGTTCAACAACATAAATAACAGCCGATAGAAACATCATTACTACTATCAACAATCATTGCGCTTCCGTTTTTTATTTGTATTTAATTGAATTGTTAAGTTATCTAAATTGACTTTCTCCACTGGCCGTATCTTGCCAAGTTCTCTCGCTAGCCGCGTCATAGTTGTCAAGTTTGAGGCATTTGGATTCTCACTGAAGAACCTGTTTAGTCTTCTGAACTCATCATTGACTGCCCTCAAAGCTGTTTCATACTTCCTTTTCGTATCAGATCTCGACGATGTCGGTTCTGCAATATTCTCCGTTATGACGAATTCCATTTGGTCCACGTTATCTGACTCTTCTTCTAAAGGATCAAAGCGATCTGGTTTTTCAGTTTTCACTTCCAACGAGTAGAAGTCGTCGCGTCCTTCAGATTTTGGAGATGAAGCGACTGATTGTAAATGATCGTCGTCTGCTACATCATCGTTGTTTACAGACTGTATCTCTATTTCGTCTTTATCATCGTATATTTCGAAGTTCTTGTTGTCTTCGCAAATTTCCGGCTTCACCTCCTCTTGAATGTCATCACCAGCTACTTTCGTCAATAAAGTTTTATCCTCCTCAGTCAGAATTGAACATTTCATCACTTCACAGTCAACTGTGTTGACAATAGCGCTCAAATGTTCACAGAAATCTCCCCTCTTCCCGTTTACGCAGTCGCAACACATAGTGTCTGTTCTAAAGTACAAATACTTTTTAGGTCTCGGTTGGAGTTCAATTCTAAACTCATTCGTACTTATACGACGAACTTCTGAACCGAAACCTAACACTATCTTTGCTTTATTCAGAAATTTTGTGTATGTTGCAACACTTTTACTGTTCTTCACATAACTCATTATTATTCTTTTATAATGATTTTCTAGAATATTCGACACAACGTCTACCATGAGAGGCGCTGGAAAAGACTTGCATGTTCGCTGTACGAACTCTTTCAAAAACCTAATTGACATCTCTACTAAAGTATTACTCATATTATCGTATTCATGAAACATCCACTGTTCTTTCCTTTCCCACAAGTTTTCCAAGTATTTATGTAATTGTGGTGAAGATTTTACAGTTTCGTTCTCTTGTAGTTCTACGTAAATTTTCTCGGCATCTTCAGAACTTGCAGCGTATAAAAGCGACTTTATAGTAAGCATGACGCCATGCCGTTTCTTCTTTTCCACTTTGTTCTCGTCCTCATTTAACCAACGCCATGCGTCAATACACAGGGAGCACTTGGAAGCTATCTTCTTACATTCCACTGATGATAACGATCGATTCTGCTCCTCAAAATGGCTTAACATGAGCAATTTCGGCGTAAAATCCCTTCCCGTTTCCAATTCTATGCTCATTTTTGCCATTAAAACGCTGTGGATGAATCCGTCATTGGTATTGTCATGGATAACGCATGTTACAGGCAAAGCACCTATTTTAGTCGGTACACAGAAGAATGTCGCCGTTGGTCCTTGAGGAATATTATTGCTGTCTATTAAAACATATTCTAGACCGAATTCTTTCATCACCCTTTTCATCAACGGTGTTATTATTGAGATTATATCCATATCAGGTTCTAAGCCGATTTCTACACCAAACTGTTTTAAACCATCTCGTTTCTGCTCCATAATTTCGCGGTAACTCGGTGTACTTATATTATCTTTCTTCCTTTTCCGCCCAAGTACATACGAAATATGTCGTAGAGAAGGATTTATCGTAGCATTCTCAAAAACCTCCGGACAATGTTCTCCATACTTGTCAATAAGTGTCAGCTCGTGGTAGGATTTCGCCGCGGCCCCTGAACACCCGGTGTCAAAATACTTTTGGAACACATCGTCGATTTCGGAACTATATCGAAGCAAGTTATAAGATTCCGGCGCTCGAACTTTGTGCGTGTGGTTAAAGTCTATCAAAATACTCAAATTCAGACCTTCCTTCAACATCTTGTCATTTTTTATAGTATTTCTGTTTATCATCTTCACTCTAAAGTCAACTCTCGCCTTACATTCTTGGTTCCGCGATTCGAAATCCGGTTTCTTTTTCTTATTGAAACTAGATCGATGACAAGTGTATATTTTACGAAAAACTAATCTTTTCAACTTTGGAAAGCTATTTCTAACTATCCAAGTGGTCGCGGTAAATTTTGATAGCTTTTTGATCCATTCCCGCGTGTAAGTGTCGTAAAATTCTACAGTCTGGTCCCTTTCGACTTTACATTTCAATTCTATGTAAAACTTTTCTGACGACACGTAATTGAACATCACAAATTGCGCTTCAGAACTAATTTCTTGTAAATAATTCCTTAAATCTTTCTTCGTGTACATTTTTTAGAAACTTAATTTCCGTAGCACATCTTATATTTACAAGGTCGTTATTATTCTGCTCATGTTACTGTTGTTCGAACAACTATACACACCTTCACTAAACTCCTATCTATCACACAATCTGTAACCTAAAACAAAATAACGCGTATTAGAACACAGCGCTTTTACAAAACCTACACGAAAATATCAGTCTAAATAGAGGCAATGTTAACTCACCCAATCGATGTCGCTTTGTGAAACAGGTAGTGGTTTGTAGCGCGCATGTGTCGTCATGCGCTGAGGTCGGGTACCGTTTGTGTGTATAAATAGCGTCGGGTCGGAGCAGGTAATGGCGGCCGGGGTGAACGAACTCGCACCCGCGTCGGCGAGTAGGTTTTGTTATTGCGTGACTTGCCCGCGCGGCGGGAAATTCAAATTCCGCGCCCGATTGTTTCGTAATAAATTCGATTGGATCGTATAATTTTGTTTAAATTTAACATTTTATTTTTTTCTAAACTCGCTTTACCTCGCCGTATAGTGTGAAATCGTTTGAAAGGCTAACTTAGTAACTATTTATTTTATTTAATTAAGTCATTCTTTAAATTATTAGTTTCAGATTAAATGAACATTTTTATTTATTTTATATTGTTCAGTTTCGGATTTACTAATGCTGAAAAAGTATGATTTGAAATAAAAACATAAAAAATATGTTATTAGCTTGTTAAATAAGTAATCATATATATTTTTTATTAAAAGGCATAAATACCCAAATATTATGTCACACTATACAAATATTATGAAATAATATAATTAAATAAGACGTAGAATTAAACGTAGGCCACAGTTACTTCCGATTTAATTACTTTTTGAACATCCCATTTCGTTTGCCAAACAGGGGCGTATTCCAAACCCTAGTGGAGAAACACTTCCCGGCGCCGGACCGCAACCGTATCAACCGGCTGCTGGGCCTGGAGCCCACCAAAGCTGCCAAGCCCGCTCCGCCCGTGCACAACGGCAGCGTGAAGCATGAAGACGAGGCCAACACATCCAAACGCAAGTGTAAGTAGTTTCCACACGTTCACTCGACGAATGAAGAAGACTTCATAGTCGTAGTCATTTATTGATAATAATAATTACACGTCACAGATATCCACAAAAGAAAAGAATTCTACCACAAAAGATGACAAACTACTTACTTATCTAAGTTATTTCGCGTAGTCACGTTGACATTTTGCGTATTCAGGGTGTTAGTTATCTGTAACGAAAAAAATAGGCTAGTTTCCAACTAGTCAAATTAGTTACCTTTTACTAAACGTCAAAACACAAAATTACTATGGTTTATGTATGAAAAAGCAACGTGGGACGTCATAGAAAAAAGTGACAAAATGTCGCCCTTATTATTACATTTTTCTTTATATAAATTAATTAATAAGTTAAATAGAAAAAAGAAAACGTTTTTTGTCACCTTTAGATCTGTCTTTATTTAGCAATCAGAATTTCATAATTTATCTTTGACCTCGGAAACTACCCAATTGTATGTCTACACTTGTTCGTATTAAAACGATGGTTAGTGTGTCTTGCCAGAAATGTAAATCGAACAATCCGAACACACTACTTACGTGTTATGTAGTTGTACATTGATAATTTTTAATAATTTGTCATTTTTATTTTAAATGTAGGTTCTATACAGCTTAAAACACAGGCTGAAAATTTTAAAAAGATAACAGACAGGAAACTTCGCTTGAAGTCACCTCAAAACCTAATATCATCCTATACTATAAATACAAAAAAATAATAGTCTGAATCATCCCCCAAAGCTTTCGTTACGGTGTCACTAACATCTTATGTTTGTTTACGTACAGTGACAGCTCGTCAGCAAGTGAACGCGGCGGCGAAGCGTGCACGCGGCGGGTCGTCGTCGGACGAGTTCGTCCGCGGGTCGGACGACGAGCTGGACTTGGAGTCGGACACCGAGCGCCGCGCCGGCTCCGAGTCCGAGCTGAGCGACTTCAACCCCTTCCACGGCGGCAGCGACAGCGACGACGGTCAGTATACGCACCACACACATCACACACACCCATAGTAAAATATCATTCAAATACGGGTTTAAGTCGTGGTCTTGCGATATATTTCATATTGACCTTACTTTAGGACCTTTCGAACCGTCTCGTCGAGGCAACGAACGACCTTTTTTATCAAAGGTTTAGTTTAGCTGTCCAAAGGCGAATGCTGCCAGTCTTTTGGGCACTTTGCCTCGGTGTGATGCTGTGGAGGAGCTTTTCTGTTCATAATAAATTGTATGTTGTTTTGCACGAATAAATAAATAATATACTTTATATTGACAACATAAATTAGCAGACATCTCGGTGTCAGCAAGCTTCCCGCCATCAGACTGCTCGGTAGTTGACCGTCAGTAGTTGTTTTAGTTTAGGACCGGTGTTAAACCAGAGTGGTGGGAGTGGGCTATGACCTTAAAGCAAGTGCGAGCGAGACAGACAGCCCTTACGCTCCCCCTTACTCCTTACTACCATTCAAGACTAAAATAAGACGCAGAGGGGTGGGATCGGCGGAGAGTTACTGTTCTATCTTATCTTATTTAGCCTCTACGATCCCACTGCTGGGCAAAGGCCTCCCCTTGATTTTTCCACTCCTCTCGACTCAGCGCGATCTCCGGCCAGTCCTTCCGATTAGTATTGAGGTCGTCACACCATCTTTTACGCGGTCTTCCGCGACTTCTATGTCCGCCCTGAGGTATCCAGTGAGTAACGACCCGTGCCCACTTTTGAGAAGCTGTGAGTGACCATGTTTGGGCACCGTAGGTTAGGATCGGCAGGATACACATGTCGAGGAGCTTACGTTTCAATGAACAGTTCTATACGTAGCATTATTCTCTATTCTATGCTGGAGGTACCAGAATGTTTGTACTACGAAGTCTTCTCCCAACAGACCCGTGGGTAGGGCGTCAGAAGAAGAAACCGCTCAAGAAGAAGAAACCAACAGTTCCAAAGAAGAAGGCCTCGAGCACGCAGGACAAGATCGAGACGATGTTCGAGCGCAAGAACAGCACCCCCGCGCCTGCCACCGTGACCGTGACGGCGCCCGGGGGGCACAGCCTCACGGGGACACCTGTCGGGACTAACGGACTGTATTTGGGTAAGAACGCCTTGAACGGCTTATAAAGTTATCACCTTCCACCTTGGCTGATCTAGTGAATACATACATAAAATCACGTCTATTTTCTCGTTGGGGTAGGCAGAGACCATGGAATTCCACTTACTAAGATCCTGACACACCACTCGCGTCTGCCACGCTCCTCATCATTTAAAGTACTCTTGACCTAGGGGGTTAAAATGGCCACATCAAAGCAATTCATCTAAAAAAGCAATATTGCAATTTGACATTTGTGTGCATCGTGCACTTACTTTTATATGCGTAAATGACAAATTGCAATATTGCTTTTTTAGATGAATTGCTTCGATGTGGTCTTTCTTTAAACACCCCTTTAAACCCTTTTTAAAAATCTATTAAAAATGATTACTATTATACAAAACTCAGGTTTCAAACACAATGTCGTTCAACTTCCAGTTCTTCATCATCACTAATTTAAGAGCCACGGTCTTGTCGGTGTAGCATTCTCCATTTTCCCTTCTTCCACTTTCATCAAAGACTTCACGCATGCACGCCGATTTTGAGTCCGCTGATTGTAGTTCTATAAATCTCAAAGTAGACTTAGATAAGAACAAATGTCCCATTTTTATGATTTTACGTGTTAAAAAGCCGTGGTGGCTACAGTCGGTAGAACTGCGCCTCTCACTTTGAGATCGCAGGTTCGAATCCAGCCCTGGCCTGAACCAATGATTGTCGAATTTGTTTTCGAATTCATGATTGATCATACATTATTCGCGGTAAAGGAAAACATCGTGAGGAAACCCACATTCCCGAGAAGTGCATTTTCGGAGATATGTGACCTGACCTGTATTAGGCTGGTTGGAAGGTCAGACAGGCAGTCGCTTCTGTAAACACCCAACCTGTCAAACCTTCAGTTTAGTTAAGCGGACCCTTTGTAAAACATGATAATGCTACGGAGAAGATGATGATGACGAGTAATGATTCGTATTGTATGCTTCCAGGTCCGGCCCGTAACCAACCACCACCTCGATCGGCCATAGAGCGCGCGTGTAGCATGAAGGAGGAGTTGCTGGCAGCCATCGAGCGGCTCGGCAAGCGCCTGCCACCCAACACGCTCGACCAGCTCGTCGACGAACTCGGCGGCACCGAGAATGTCGCTGAGGTACGATAATCATTTATTTATTTACTAATGATATCCGATATATACCATAAACAGCCTATATACGTCCCACTGCTGGGCACAGGCCTCCCCTCAATCAACCGGAGGGGGAATGGAGCATACTCCACCACGCTGCTTCACTGCGGGTTGGTGGAGGTATTTTTACGGCTAATAGCCAGGACCAACGGCTTAACGTGCCCTACGAAGCACGGAATCATCTTACTTTTTCGGACAATCAGGTGATTCAAGCCTGAAAAGACCTTACCAAACAAAGGACAGTCTCACAAAGTGATTTCGACAATGTCCCCATCGGGAATCGAACCCGGACCTCCAGATTGTGAGCCTAACGCTCTAACCTAACCACTAGACCACGGAAGCTGATATCCGATAGCTCACCATAACAACATCAGCGATAGGCTACTTGACACATCAAGTATAAATCGTTTTTGAGAATTCACTAGAAAACTCAAACGCTGTTTCACTCTTCTTCTATCGTGTGAGTTGTGAGGTGGAGTACCAACCTCATCAATCCTGGTGTCAGGGTTACTATAGAGCCGCCAAAGGCCCCACAACAGAGGCAGCTGTTCCATTGCGAGCTAAAGATAGAGAGGGACAAAGTATTTATTCATCAACTTGTGACTTACACACAGATTAATCACAAATACCCACCATTCAGAAACGGTATAGTGGGCGAGGAACTTCGGAGTGAGTTTCCTCTGGTTTGGTGGTCAAGGTTAAAACGTTTTGTCCGCGTGGAAATCCATGTAAAACTACTCACAGCCAAAGATGTTAACAATATATTGTCCAATATAGATGACAGGTCGCAAAGGGCGGGTGGTACAGACGGAAGACGGGCAGATCCTCTACGAGAGTCGTTCGGAAGCAGACGTGCCGCTGGAGACCCTCAACCTGACGGAGAAGCAGCGGTTCATGGACGGCGAGAAGGATGTGGCCATCATCTCGGAAGCCGCCTCCAGCGGTATCTCGCTGCAGAGTGATAGGAGGCGAGTACTTTCCAAAATTTACAGCTGTTTATTGAAAACCCACTTATTTTAAATCTACATACATACTGGCCCCGATTCCTGCAGACACCTCCTAATTTTATTTTAAGTTATATCCGTCATTTTCTTATCCGCCGAAAAGGAAAGGGACGGATGATTGACAGCTCTTAATTTTAGGAAGAATGAGTAAATGAACGAATAACCCGGGCGAATCAAAAAGGTATGTCGCTGGTATGTAATCCGTTTGACGTGCTGTCTACTTAACTCTGTCGGGTCTTGGCGGTATTGGCCGATGTAAAATTTTTAGATGGTTGTTTTAGATTTCTGCTTAAAATTGACGTGTATTACATAATTTATGCCTGTCGATTACCCGTCCCTTTCTTTTTCAACGGATAAGAAAATGACAGGTGTAACTTAAAATAAAATTAGATGGCGTCTGCAGGAATTAGCACCACTGTTTGATAGATAAGAATTGATCGACCTAATCTCGACTGATACATCACTATGCTAATAATAATCCTCACAACACTGGTGACTAATTGTACAGAACTAGTCGTTCTGTTTAATAATACATTTAATATTTTACCTAATTGGTTTCGACACGTCAACGTGGCGCAGTCCTCCTAGCGGGCTGGATGCGGCGACACAACCTTTGTCATGATTATTATTATTTTCCGTCGGGTAATGTTTGCATGGTCTGAAAAGTAATGGCAATATTATACACAGGCTTAATTATACTGTCCGTCAATCAAAAATAAAAAGTGCGTACTTATTCAATATTAGTGGATGGTATAGGTGGGTACATTAAGCATAAAACACTATATTTTGTTTTGGCTTACCTCATGGATTTGTTTATTGGGGTTTTCAAACGACTGCACGTTTCCATTATTTACTTTGGATGTTGTTGAGTGTACTGGACGTACTTAATTTATTGTTTCTTATTTGGTTAATGTATATTTGCTTTATTTGATTCACTTTATTTTTTCTTTTTAATTAATATACGCAATTCTATTACAAATTTATAATTTCGCTTTACTTTGGGAACACGTCGTGCCCGTTCGGCAGCGCGGCGGTCGAATGGAAAAAAATATTTTGTTTATAAGTAAGTACTAGTAGTAACCAAACTACTTTACCGACCGAGCTAGAATCGGGGTGCGGCGCGCGCGATAGATAGGTACTAAGACAGACTACACAATACACATTCATGGAATTCGTATTTGTTTATATTATTACATTTGTTTACTAGTTTTACCTATATTAATAACTTTCTTTTTTATTCTAACCTTAAGTATTTACGTATACATCTTTGCGATAATATTTGTCTATGTACACTCTAATTCTATTAAAATAATTTGGTATATATTATAATGTATATTTTTGAATTGAATTTGAATATACACACCATTAACACATGTTTATGGAATACGATGTTCGTGCGTCACCTAACAGGGTCCACATAATACCAGCGTCGTGGTTCACGCCGCGACTTGTGCTGAGTGAGGCCCTTTTATCTCAGGACGTCCACCACCACCTTATGGTCATTTCGACAAACATCCGTCTTGCTTTTTTGTAATTGTTTTAGTGGAAATTTGATATGATGTTGTTGACTTTTTTTTGTGTGTGGCGTCCTTTTATAATAAACTTTTTCTATTCTATTCTCTATAATATCACGCTTATTTCCCGTTAGGGTAGGCAGAGACCTCGGAATCCCACTTACTACGATCCTGACACACCACTTTTGCGTCTTCCACTCTCCTCATAGACTTCATGCATGCTCGCCGGTTTAGAATACTCTTGACCTGGCGTTTCTTTAAACAACCCTTCAAAACTTAAGGCCTTTTTAAAATCTGTTAAAATTTATTCATCATCATCATCAATTTAAGAGCCACACTCGGTGCAACATTTTCCATGCTACTTTTTTAGGGAAAAATAGGACAGTGGTTTTCCTCTTGCCTTGCGCCCCGCAGTACTCTGTCTGACGCAAGTGGGATGGAGCCCAGAGTAGTCTATTACAAAGCCGTACTAGGACTCCTGTCCTGCGTCTCTGAATAGTACTGACAGTTACTGCTGCCCTCTGTCAGGTTCCAGGTTACAGACACTGTGATTGCCCCTAATTAAATTTAGGTTTCAAACGCAATATCGACCAACCTCCAGTTCTTAGAAAAACAGTATTCATCTAACTTTGCCTGATTTTCTTCGTTTTGTTTACAGAGCAAGAAACCAAAGGCGAAGAGTGCACATAACATTAGAGCTGCCGTGGTCGGCAGATAGGGCTATACAACAATTTGGTAAGCTACTTTGTTTGGTTAGCCATCACTACTTTTTCTGTTGTACTTGTATCTAAAAAATCGAACTCCTTTAAAAAAATATATATGCTTCAATCTGATTATATTTATAGCTAAAATCAATAAGAAGATCTTAGTGGGTCATTATCAATTTCTCTATAGCTCTAAAGCGTTTACCTACTTTCAGACGGAACAGTATCTCGACTGATACGTCACTATGCTAATGAACGTCACAACGCTACTGTACTTTGTTGAAATATAGTCATTGATTGTACTGAACTAGTCATTCTGCATCTAAAATAAGAATAAAGTCACAAAATCATTATTAAAACAAAAATAGAAGAACTTCTAATTAATAAATGTTACTACAGCACTAGTGAATATCTTAATGACACTGATGTTACAATTTGAAAAGGTTCCTTTCCTCTTTTAAACTTGTATTTTGTTGTGCCTTACTTACCAACTTGTGCACCATTTTTTTTTATAAAGTACAGCCACATCGCATACATTTTTTTTTGACGTGACTTATTGTAGATTTGCCGCAGATTGCATTAACTACTTGGCCGGACAAATGGGGAGCGCTGAAGGCTCTCACCCAGTAATCACATACATTAAAACATTTTTACAGTTAGAAGGTTACGCTATTGTGACTGATATATATGACAATTACGGCGTACATAACTTATACAATTAAGGGTAAGTATTTAAGCGTAAGTAAGTAAAATTACACCATCATAGTATGCACATGAAGAATATTGAATCTCATGTACCATAACATTTCCTTAAAGGACGTACCCACCGATCGAATCAAGTGAACGCACCGGAGTACATATTCCTGATATCGGACCTGGCGGGCGAGAGGCGCTTCGCGTCCACCGTGGCCAAGCGGCTCGAGTCGCTCGGGGCGCTCACGCACGGGGACAGGCGCGCCACGGAGACCCGCGACCTCAGCCAGTTCAATATCGACAACAAGTATGGTGAGTGGGAGATCTTCTATCGAGGTTGTGAGGTGGATTACCAACCCCATCAACCCTGGCAGGGTTACTAGACATGACTCATGTAACGACTACTTACAACAGTAAATAATAACCGGGACCAACAGATTAACGTGCCTTCCAAAGCATGGATCATCTTACTTTCGGACAATCAGGTGATCAGCCTGTAATGTCCTAACCAAACTAGGGATTACAAAGTGATTTTTGTGATATGTTCCCACTGGGATTTGAGCCCGGAACCTCCGAATCGCGAGCCCACCGCTCAAACCACTAGAGTGGGAAATAAACTTGGAGACATTAACAGGTAATATAATGGTGGACATTCCAGAGTATATCCCTTACCTCGGATCCGGAAGGTAGATCTTTTTTGAAGTGGTCCTTTTAGGAAGTGTTTTTTATGATCCAAAAGATTCGTCACCACCGACTCCAGTGTGGACAAGCAGCACCAAGGCACAACGTAATAAAATTATCGATGTATTCAATAACATTTGTCGAAATTGATAAGTTTGTTTTTTCCTTAACATGCTTGACACGTGATTTTGTTCGTATTTTGAAAGAACGACATGACTTATTTGGGTTCACATATTAGCACCAATCGGCAAAACGACATAATTATATCCCCAACCCATTGTGTGCTTGTACTCCCATCCAGCGCAGACGTATAGACTGTGATCTTTGACCTTTTTTCTATGTTGCCAGGTCGAACAGCACTAGAAGCAGTGATGCGCGCCATAATGAAGTACGAGTCGCCGCTGGTCCCGCCGCCGCGCGACTACGGCGGAGACTTCTTCCAGGACGTAGCCTCTGCGCTGGTCGGCGTCGGGCTCATCGTCAATAGTGAAACTGCGCCCGGGGTGCTCTCGCTAGACAAGGTATGTGCAAGTGGGACCAATTTACTCTGCCCTAGCTTTTTGGATCTAATCTCTTCTGATTAGAAGTCTTCGTGAGAAGCTGCAGTAGTTTAAGGCGGATGAGACGTTCGTTATTTCGATTCTGCTCCGCACCACCCAAATCCCCTGGTAGTTGCGGCTTCCGAATACATCCCGCTTAGGGACGGTACTGACAAGTATCGGCGTCCGAAGGACGTAATATACGATCCCGACGACCCGATTACTCTAGCCATAGAGGCAGTCAATCAGCTCGCGACACCAAACACTTCAGAACCCCGATACCGACCCCGCCGGCGTGGTCGACGATTGCTCATTCAGCGCTTATCGCTATCGACCCACTAGGGTCGATTAATCCTTTCAATATTCTTCCTCTCAGACGACGCCCATGTATTATACACTTTGAAACCATGTCACATTAACTTTTTTGACAAATTAAACCGTAGGTGTCATTGAATGTCAAATATGATAGTGCGACAGGGTTCTAAAGTGGGTACATGATATTGCTCATGACTGTACACTGTTTGTTATTTTTGTTGATATTAATGTGTCTGCCACCAGGACTACAACAACATGTCCAAGTTCCTGAACAGGATACTGGGCATGCCGGTGGAGCTGCAGAACAGACTGTTCAAGTACTTCACCGACACACTCACCGCCGTCATGGAGCAAGGTAACACATACACATATTGCTACACACGCACATACACATGCGCACGCACGCACGCACGCGCGCACACACACACACATGTATGACATATAGTATATTATTATACAACACTATATAATTTCGTAATGGGGTGGGTAGAAGACAACTTGTAACTCCTGATGTGAAATCCTAAGATGGATATGATGAGTCTTACGGTGTCAGGTAAGTCAATCATCACCGACCACCGAGTGTAATGGTTAACACGCGTCCCAGCCGGACAAGAGCTGCGGGTTTAAGTCTCGTCCGAGTCAGACATTCTCTATTTAATTTTCTCTTTACATGTATTACAACGTTCATATCATCATAACCGTCATCTTATTTAGTTCCTAATGTAGTTTATGTGAAGTAATCGTAAATCGTCTTTCCCCAGCCAAGCGCAGCGGGCGCTTCGACCTGGGCATCCTGGACCTGGGCAGCGCGGGCGAGTCGGTGCGGCGCGTGCGCTGCGTGCGCTTCCTGCGGCGGCACGCCACCGGCCGCGCGCCCGTCGAGCTGCACGCCGTGCACTCCGAGGTACGGGCTGCCTTCCTTGCCCGGATATTACTATATTTCTTGGCTACATACATCGCATCATTGAGCACAAGCCTACACTCACATTCCCGAAAAATGCATTTTCGGAGGTATGTGACCTAACCTGTATTGGGCTGGTTTTCCCTTCGCGGGTTGGACGGTCAGACAGGCAGTAGCTTCTGAAAAAAAACCGGACCTGTTAAATCTTCAGGTTAAGTAAGGATCCTGTGAAAAACGAGGTGATGATTGGGCACAAGCCTCTTCTCAACAGGAGCCTTTCGCTTCTGGAGCACGGCGCTCCATTGCGGATTGGTTCCCGCCATTTCTATTCGCCAAAAAAAGAACATCTTAGACTGACTTCCATTTTCTTGATTAGCATTTTATAATATAAGTCACCTTACTTATGAAATGCATCCAACTCGTCGCGCTATCTTTTTCTCGGTCGGAAAGTGTGTGTGTGTGTGTGTGTTGACGTCTTGGAAAGGGAGAGCCCAAGATCGGGAGGAGTGGAAGAAAGGGCCTTTGCCCTGCAGTGGGTTGATGTGGGCTAGTAATAATAATAATGACTTGCGCACACACACACACACACACACAAACTACACACTTATGACTTATACATGTGTTATCCCCGGACAGCGCGGCATGGACTGGACAGAAGCTCTGGAGAAGTGGTCTGAAATCAGCGGCACCAAGGAGGGTTTCTACCTGTCGCTGCAGGCTCGCAACAACAAGTACACGGCCGTGCTCGCCGTCGCCGTCAAGATCACCAACAAGAAGGAGAAGCTCTCTAAGAAGGACCACATGTTCCAGCTGTACAGGTGAGTTACGACTCGGGGGAATGTTATACTATACACGACTCACGTTTATAATAATACCCAGCGACCCGCCCCGGCTCCGCTCGGGTGTAATGCAGAAGAATCAAATCAAATCAAATATACTTTATTGCTCAGAACTACATTTAAACAATCAGACATAACACATGAATACAGTACAATTTGGGCGGCCTTATTGCTCTAGAGCAAAAAAAAAGATAAAATAAAAGGTAAAAGATGAAATTATTTACGACATCACATCATCAGTATTTCTCCACTATTTAATGGATGTTATTATAAATATAAACCTTCCTATTGAATCACTCTATCTATTAAAAAAAACCGCATCAAAATCCGTTGCGTAGTTTTAAAGATTTAAGCGTACATAGGGATATAGGGACAGAAAAAGCGACTTTGTTTTATAATATGTAGTGATATGACAAGGGCCTCTACGTATTGGTTTCGGCCTCACGCACGCCTTCCAAAACTCCGGGACTCCATAGGCCCGACATATGGAAACGACATACAAATAATTATTTATTTATTACAAATAACTGCAGTGAAAGAAAAATACAATTGCATAGGTTGTAATGGAGATGCAAAAAAGAAATGATTCTCTGAACTAGGAAGAACCTTTATCTTAGGGATCAGAATTTAGGAGTTTAGGAGGTGGATATTTGCGAAGTGGCTAGGGGATTCGCATGGGTTACACTACACTCCTGATACTAACTTACGCGAAAATGACGCGCTACAAACTATCTGTCCTGCAAATGATCAACCAAGAAGGAGAAGCTCTCTAAGAAGAACCAAATGTTGCAGCTGTACTGGTGAGATGATCTGGAGGAATAAAGGAGATAACTCACTTTTAGGAGGTGGTATACTAACGAAGTGACAAGGGAATTCGCACGGGTTATACTACACACTACTTGATACCAACTTTGGTTATTTTTGCTGGAACTTTCACGTTCTGGGATTCTAATCTGCGACCTCACAATGAGAGTCTAACGTTCTTCCAGTTGGGCTATCACGGCTCGATAATTTGTCGACGTATCTTTATGAATAACATGATCATCCACAGGCCGAACACAGGACTGCAGCTTCGACTGGAGTCTCTGGCGGAGCTCGAGAAGAAGTACAAGAAAGTGAGCAGCGAGGAGGCGGAGACCTCGTGGCGCGCGCAGTACGCCGCGTCCACGCGCGTCTGCAGCCACGCCTACTGGCGGAACTCGTGTCGTAACCCCGACTGCGAGGTACGTGCTTAACCGACGCCGCACTATGTACTATTGGGTAGTTCCCTAGCTCAAAGATAAATTATGAAATTCTGATCACTTTCATTTTTCTATTTAACCTATTTTATGAATTTTAATCAAGAAAAATGTAATAATACGTACTACATTATGTCACGTTTTTCTATGACGTCATAGGTTGCTTTTTCTTACAAAGTCCAAAGTAATTTCGTGTTTCGAAGTTTAGTAACTAATAACTAATTTGACTAGTTGAAAACTAGCCTGTTATTGGTCATATATTCTATGGCCAGAAACCTACATTACTTCATAACTAGAGTACCAGTTTCACGCTGAGAAACTGATATCAGTTCGTCACGGTCTGTGATATTTTGGAGTAGGAAATCCTATACCAATACGTCACGCGAGGCTGAAGAGTTGAATGAGGATTTCCAGCACATTTTAACGCATATTAACCCAGAAATCCTACTCCAGACCCTCACCGTCTGGGACGTATTGGAGTAGAGTTTACACGCGTTTTTCGCTTGGAAATCGTACTCCAGTTGGTCTCGGCCGGCGGGGTATTGAACTAGCAAATGTAAATACGTGCAGGTGGGGCTGCGGCGGCGCACGTACCACGTGCTGGCGGGCTCGGTGCTGGCCGTGTGGGCGCGGGTGGAGGCCGTGCTGGCCGCGCGCTCGCAGCTCAACAAGATGCAGGTCGTGCGCATCAAGACCGACGACGGGCTCAAGATCGTGGGTACGTACGCGCACGCACCTCAACTATGTCGGCAATACTCGAGTAAACATCACCCTAGCATTATCCCCTTTTTCACAGGGTCCGCTTACCTAACCTGAAGATTAGACAGCTCCGATTTTTACAGAACCAACTGCCTGTCTGACCTTCCAACCCGCGAAGGGAAAACCAGCCCAATACAGGTTAGGTCACATACCTCCGAAAATGCATTTCTCGGGAATATGAGTTTCCTCACGATGTTTTCCTTCACCGCTGAGCACGTGATAATCATTTATGATCATTGGTTTAGGCGTGTGCTGGATTCGAACCTACGACCTCAAAGTGAGAGGCAAGCGTTCTACCAACTGGGCTACAGCAGCTGGGCAATACTCGAGTGCTTAATAATAAATAAATCCCTTTAACCACTAGCGGTGCTTTCACTTGCAAAATATCTAAATACTCGTAAAAATTTAGTAAAACGTTTGAACGTGACTTCTGCGATACGGGCTTTAGCCTAGTGCAGAAGTTACAGCTAATCTTGTAAGACCGTCGAATAACAGTTAAAATATGTCCCAATACTTTGTTCGAAGGTGATTGTTTGTAAACAGTTACAAGTAATGTTTTTTTCTGAATAAAAAATATTATCATTATTATTAATTTTCTCCGTGGTCTAGTGGTTCAATTCCCGATGGGGACATTATCGAAATCACTTTGTGAGACTGTCCTTTGTTTGGTAAGGACTTTTCAGGCTTGAATCACCTGATTGTTGAAAAAGTAAGACAATTCCGTGTTTCGGAGGGCACGTTAAGCCATTGGTCCCGGCTATTAGCCGTAAAAACACCTCCACCAACCCACATTGGAGCAGCGTGGTGGAATATGCTCCATATCCCCCTCCGGTTGATTGAGAGGAGGGCTGTGCCCAGTAATGGGACGTATATAGGCAATTTATGTATATATTATTATGTATTAATTTTCCAGGTACGATGATTCCAAAGAACTGCGTGGAGCCCCTGAAGGAGGCTCTATCATCGGACGCGGTGTCAGTCAACGAGCAGACGTTCGAGCAGGCGGACGGCCTCAAGTGAGCGCCGCGGCCGGACCCTGTTACAGTTCCTCTTTTACGTGTAAGGGTTCCATGAAAGGACTTAAATTTCGGAAATATCCGGTATAAATGGAGTGTTCAATGGTATTAACTGGTTGTTCGGTGGAGTAACCGGTTGTTCTGTGAAAATAACCGGTTTTTGTGGGGAATTATCCGGTTGATCGGTATAGTTAAACGGTTGATTATAATCAACCAATTCATCGTTATAATTTACAGGTGCATCAGTATAATTATCCGGTTGTTCAATTATACTAATTGTTCCATGGTATGTCCTCTTTCGTGGAATTAACTGGTTATTTCTTGAATTGTCGATTGTTCGGTGAAGTTTATACGTTTCTGATGGGAAAATGGAATGCTATTTTAGGACGTAAATGTTATATGTATCTTGTATACGCGGAATTAAGAGTTTTTTGTGCATCGTACTTCTATTTGAAGTTAATGATTGTAAAACGGAGTATTTATGTATCATAATAATGTATTTCATTTTCCTAACCGGTAGTTCGATACCTCTTTTATATTGGATATTGCCGATACTAATCTATAGATAAGTCGGATATTTTTGAACCCAAAGTTAGTTCGGGACCATGGATCGATGTTGGTCCGATGCGGGGCGTATACGGAACACGAAATATAAATTTATCAAATGATCTGTTAGATATTCGTCACCCGAATATTAGAAGGAAAAATATTTTTCACCGATTGTAAATTATGTTATTGATAATTACTTCGATATTAATAGATTAGTGATCGTCAGAATGGCCGGTCGCTCGTATTCTCGTGAAAAGTTGTTTTTGTTCTAATTTGTTGTTTGATGTGACCCACAAAATATACTTTTATTAAAACAAAATAAATATAATAAAGTCTATTTTGTGCAATAAGCTAGTTAGTAACAGCACACTACCAATAATTAAGAAAGTATATACTTTTAAATACTCTTTCTACCTTCTTGCCAATGCGTATTTCTTTATGTTATAAACTTTATTCTAGAAAAAAATTATTCTATAGCTATAAGAACTTTGAAAATAAAATTAAAGTTTTGATTAGAGATGTAAAAAAGACTCAAAAACTTGTAAATTAACAAAGCCAAAGTCTTGCTCTAATAGAGCAAACAAAAAATTAAAAATATGACAAAATTTTAGGATAATTACAATATGCAAAGTTACTATGTATCTTATGGTTATATACTGCTTACTCGTAAGCCCGCAGACTATTTCTAAGTCATTAAAACAATACGATCTTGTACTAATGGAGGTCAGTAGGACAAACTCATCTCAATTGCAAAGGATTTTTCAAGCAACCCCTAACTTCATTTTAACTTAATTTGACAAGACTAAAATAGCTGTATCCCTTTCTTGCACTTATTGTAAGTGGAGGACGGCAGTAGTTTAAGAGCAGTCCAACTAAAATTAGGTTAAGTTTGTATGCAGACGGGACAATGGTTCGTCTGCCACATGGTATAAGAAAACCAGGTATGCTCAAAAGTGACAGCTAACATTTCAAGGTTAGCCCAGCTGACGTCATCCCGCCTTGCGTTGCCATTTCGTAAAAAAAAGAAATTACCCACGACCAGTGTCAAAAATAAAAAAATCAATGTCAATTTTAATTTACTTTCCAAGGAAATATTGAACTTATAGTAAAAGATTTACTTACAGTTTTAATATTTTTAATGTCTATGACAAGTGAATAAATACTATTTTCAATAACAAAAATCACTACCTAGGAATGATGGAGATACCAATTTAATGGTAACACAATGGTAACACTTACGTCATCAAAGGGCTGGCAATGGTCGCTTGTCAAAGGATTGAGCATACCTGGTTTTGTTATATGGTCTGCCAGATACGAGACTAATGTGTTATTCGGGATGGGTGGTAGGTCCGTATACGCCTCGAGGAGTGTAGTATAGGAAATGTATGGCCTTACGACTGCGAGCGAACCGGGTCTCGAACGTAGTCAATTA
This sequence comes from Pectinophora gossypiella, assembly GCF_024362695.1. Classification (NCBI taxonomy): domain Eukaryota; kingdom Metazoa; phylum Arthropoda; class Insecta; order Lepidoptera; family Gelechiidae; genus Pectinophora; species Pectinophora gossypiella. The sequence goes on from NC_065423.1 coordinate 9,946,533, forward strand.
CGGCGCGCGACTGACTTATCATTACTCATTACGGTGTCACTGCACGACGTTACACGTACGGTCACGAGTACTAATATGTATAAACTATGATACCCATGTCACATTCACAGTAAGTCTCATTGAATGTCAAATATGACAGTGCGACAGGATTCTAAAGTGGATACATGTTATTAGTAGTGTGGATTGTTGACCTAATAAACGGCCTATGAAAATGTGTAGTCAAAATTATAATTTGGACAATAAATAATCATATTGAAAAATATAATAATCATTTTTATTCATCCATAACTTTACTGTTTCCGTTAGCGGTGATTCACACCTAAGAGTTTCATAACTTCATAACGAACCTAATTCACATTTTGATCAATTTTAAATAAATAGTCGACCGTTCCGCGAACATTCACACATGAGACTCCCCGATATTTTGGCAGTACCGTGATCATGACACTTGCAACAGTGTTGATTTTGTGTTTAGTGATAATAAGGTAGTTTCTAACTAGTCAAATCAATTACTTTTTACTAAACGTCAAAACACGAAATTACTATGGAATTTGTAAAAAAAATTGTCAAAATGTCGCATTTTTTATTACATTTTTCTATATTAAAATTCATTATTAAGTTAAATAGAAAAAAAAAATACGTTTTTTCTCACTTTAAATCTGTCTTTCTCTGCCTTTGGCGGCTGAATAATAACCCTGACACCACGGTTACTGAGGTTGGTAATCCACCTCACAACCCACACGATAGAAGAAGAGCTGTCTTTATTTAGTAATCGGAATTTCATAATTTATCTTATCTTATACCTAGGAAACTACCCAATTCTAACCGCGTGAAGCTCAAACTCAAATATGGCGTGCGGTGACACCCGTAAGCTCACTTCCGAATGTTCGTTACAATAACCCAAACTTAGCTAAGACATGGTATTATTTATGTAGTGCTAATGTGTTACTCGCGTTTGTGGTCTAGGAAAATACGATCCAGTCTTTTTTAATTAATACACATAAAAACAAGATGATTAATAAATAGATTTTATATTGTTAGCTATATTTTTGCTAAGTTTTCCAGTCGCTAAGAATAAGCATAGTTTTCCTAGACTGCGAGATTAAGAATATCTAGATGTACAGTGGCGGGCCTGGCAAAATATTTAGGTGGCGCGGACCTCAATGTGGCACCCCTCAGCCCCTTAAAATACAATTTTTTTTTGACCAGTTTACGTCCATCGAAATTTACCTGTTTAAGTCTTTTAAAAATATTGTTTACGGCACCAGGTATGAGTTTTATGTGGCCGCAATCTAACCCGATGAAGGTAGTTTGCGGCCAGGGTGGACCAGTCTTGGTTGATTTTGACACCTCCCCCCCTCCCCCATTCCGCCCCCTTCCTCCCCCTTCCTCCCTTATTTCGGCGCCCGGTGCGGTCGCACCGCTCGCACCGCCTAGGGCCGCCGCTGTAGATGTATTTGTAATGTTCGGAAGGGGCGCCAGGAGCCTGGCATTGCATAAGTTTTAATTTTATTTATGTAGTCTACTGAAAGTGATCTACATATGCTAGTGCATAAGATGATTTTAGTTACTTATCTAAAACTATTATTATTAAAATTTATTTGACTTTTTTAACAGCGATAAACATTTCAAATATATTTTCACAATGGCTTGATTGTACGAGATTGGGGCGTACACTTTCACTTTTTTTTTTAACGTGTATCTGTACGTATTTGGTATTAGAATATTCGTTCGTAAAACCAAGTTGTTGTGAACACGCTCTTGTGTTATAAGATGTTGGTTATTTTATTTGACGGCATGACAGAAGGACAGGACCTATCTTTGTAGGCTAATGTATACGAAATAATCAAATTTTAATATTGTACAAATATCGTAGATTTTACTGATTATTTAATTATTATTATGTTACTTCTAGTTGAATTTTGTTAATCAACCGTATTCCGCAACGTTTGTTTTAATATTGGAAACACTTCACTAATATTACTGTATGTTTATCGTATTAACAAATTTAAGACAAGGATTGTATCGAAAATAATGTGCAATATCAATTAAATTCATCAAAAACGTTAACGATTTGTATTGGTAGTTTCAAGCCGTTTATAGTTAGTCATACATACTTTGATAATTTCGAATAGATCCCGATGTATTGATGTGATTTATTTAACTATAGAGTTACACATGTTTGTTTAGACGTAAGATACAATAGAAAATGTTAAAAAGTAAAAAAATATTGTGGTCGATGTCATCGGCGAATGTTACAGGTACGAGTCACCGATATCATGATAGGTATACAATTATAATAAATTCTATGTCACACTCACTCCCATCTCATCTGTATCTGTCTTTGAAGTAAAAAGACATAAATAAATGTATATATATGATGTTGGTGTCTTATTATAGTTCTTTGATATCCTTTGAATGGATCAGGCGGGTTAAAAAGGCCACACACAAGTGCGCAATGCAAACAAATGTCAAATAGCAATATTGCTTTCTTAGATGAATTGCTTCGATATGGCTATTTTAACCTCCCAGTTCACCAGCCCAACAGCCTTATAGTCCTTGGCGAAAATAGAGATTAACGTGATTATTTTTATCATTATTTTTAGATGACATGTGTCGCCTGCCCAGCCCACTCTACTAAGGAATATGGGCTCATATCTGCATTATATATTTGTGATCTAAAATAAACCAATCTAAATTGCGTGAAATGGAACGTTAATTTGACCTTCAGGAAATAGTTGCCAAATTAAATATTTTTCCCCGAATGTAAGCAGTTTAAAATGTTTTTTTTACTGAAATCACCTTAAATACTATGGTATTTAAGTCTTTTTATTATGACAATATTAGTACACAAGTATATAGTTTCAGGCGGCGATAAGAGTCAGCGGGTATCCTTAAGTTTGAAATATGAGATAAGGCAATAAAAATGATTTCTTGTCCGTATTATTTCTTTATTTTACTATTACAATACTTAATCAATATTGATTCAAAAACTGTTTTTTAACGCCAGTTCATATTTTTAGCATAAGTACTTTTTGTGTATCTGTGAAATAATTTATAAAGTATGAAAACGAGGTCATTCAGCTATGGATTCTAGCAACACTGATTTGAAAATGTCAATCAAATTCAGTATTTGAAAATTCTGTGGTGAAAATGGTTGCTGTGCTCAAAGATTTCTAAATTACCTCCTAGATTGTAGTGAAAACATCGAAATTCTTTAGTAGACATGACTGAAAAGGAGATTACGATGGAAGACCTAGAAGAAACGGTGAGTTGGAAGTGCCATATACGGGTAGTGGGCGGCGTTAGAACGGTTTTATAGCGGTCCACAGAACTAGGTCATGCAGCCGCTTCCCTATAAATAGTAAAACAATTTCCATTTCATGGTCCAATAAAAGGGTCAAGCTATTAACTATCAGCTGCTGTAAATGTCAGCTGAAAAGTATACGGGATTTGATTGAAATAGGCATGAGTGAATGAGTTGTTATTAGACAGAAAATACGCCTTGGGAACAGATTGTTTGTTTTCGTGTTTACTTAGTCGGTGTAAACGGCCGAATAATGAGACTCGATAAATTAAGTATGCCTTTAGGTATTTTAATTTGGTGCCAGCACATGCAGACAATACACTAACATTAATACTTCAAGATTTATATATGTGAACCGTGATGCCTATTAGTAATATTTATATAAAGGTGAAACAAACGGATGAGCAGCTTGACCTGATGGCGTGGAAGCTGGAAGATGGTGACAAACAGCTGGTGGTACCGGTGGACAACCAGGAGCAGTGTGTCATGAACTTGCTCAAATCTGTCTCCGAGGTGAGGAGTGTCTGTTTTAACCCACTTGCTTCTATGTTGCCGTATGACATTTAGCATATTAACGAAATATAATCAAACTACTAATGGTTGGTTGGTTAACAATACAATATTCACACCCATTATCTCTATCAGGGTAGACAAAGAAAGAGAAAGTGTATTGAACATTGTAATGATTATGCTTGACAATAAGTAATTTGAAATATTATATAATATAAATAATAGTATATTCATAATTATGTATGTTTTGTGTAATTAAATTGTGTTATCCGAAAATAGGGTATTTTTAAAGCATAAATTGGTGCACAATTTTACCAAAAATATTTTTTTACTTTCCTCTACATTCTGAGTCCCCAGAAACACCATTCCTTACACTATTTCTCTAGGGTTTGCCAGTATCTAATAATGAATTCACAGCAAAGAATGGCTTTTATTAACATTACTTCTCTCATGATTGTTTAACACACTTGTTTCCTGTTAGTGATTCACAAATAACACTTGCTAAGAATTTTTACATGATAACATGGTTACTCACATACTTCTCTATATAAAGCTGTGAAGTATAGTAGGTATTGAAGATAATATAATTGGTTGTAAAAGAATAATGTTTGTTTTCAGCCCCTTGCATTATAGTGTTGATAAAAGGTCAGGACAATATTAGTGTATGACGTCATGTTGCTTACAGCTTGCCATTTTTCAGATTAAATGTACATATTATTTTGTGTATTATGTTCAAAATTATGCATGTTAAATCAATAACGAGGTAAAAAGGAAACTTAATGAGGTCATTAAGAAAAACAATAATCTAATGTTCAAATTTTTCAATGAAAAATCGTAAGCTGTAATAATCATGCTTGGTATTAGAAAGGAGGCTTAAATGTGGTACAAAGTTTAAGCCGAATATTTCCAAAAGCCCTCCAAAAAGGGCCCGGTGTTTCACTAACGCTTGCATCTAGGGCTTCTAAATATTCGTTGCCAGAACCGCAGATGTGGGAATATTTAAAAAATATTTAAATAATAGTTTTACAATATCAATGTATTATTTTACAAACTTTATCCTTTATTCTATCTCCTCAATGCTTTATCTTTCTATGTTTAGTTTCAAGTTTTGTTTGAATCACATTCACACAAACTATACTTCAAGATATGGTGTGAACCATAGTCATGTCATATCGCTAGAAAGGATTTTTCTTTGTGTGCTATCAAATTATTTGTGCGACCAAGACATGTTTTGTAAATCAAATCAAACAGTTTGAATACTTTAAATTTTCAAACTCGTAAAACATTTTATAATCGCGCAAGAAAACATAAAAACATTGTTGAAGTCATAAAAAGACCCATCACATTTGTTATAAAGTAGGTTTATAAACCTAAAATGCGATGGTCTTTTACGAAGTCACAATAAAATTGTTTATTGCCTACAGGCAACAAAAGTCTTGCTACAACAAAACAGTCTTGGCTGCAAGGTTGAATGTTTATGTTACTAAAGCATACAACATATATGCAGGTGCGGTCAGATTACCAGCAGCTGCGGCGTGAGCTGGTGGAGGTGCAGGCGTTGCAGCGCGAGCTGTCAAGCAAGCTGCGCTCGCAGCTGCGCCTCGTGCACGGCAAGTTTGCGCGCCTGCGCCAGCGCCTCGCCGCGGTCTCACCCCAGCGCTGAACCGACCAACATGAACCTCTCATGTCACTCAGTACCTTGGTGACGTTTTACGGTGCTAATTTAAAAGTTGCTGGTAATACTTATTGATGTTTTATGACAACTTTGACCGTCTCGTAAATAAAAATAATAATGGTCAAAGTTGAAGAATGATTCACATAAAGTATTAATTTCTGGGTATTTACATAATCGGCTACTATACAGATGTTTCGTTAGCTGTTCGATTTGTTCACAATATTGTTACTTTGTAGAAATGTAAAATATGTATTCAGGGCCTGAAATTTGAGGCATTCATTATTAATGTTAAATTGTGGCCTAGAGTTGAATGAAGTTCTAAAGAAAACGGTTCTAAATTAAAATCGAATTGTTATGTGTTACTGACTGAAGGGATATTGTTATTATAAATTCTAAATTGTTGTTTCTTATATAGGAAATTACTTTCAAATGACATGAGAGGAGAATGACAAACACAAATTAAATTGTCTAAAAGATCCATTAGTGCCCCAATAGTGAAACTTATAGAATTGAATTTATCGAATATAATTATGTGCCAATATTTAGAGTAACGTACAAGTAATGTAGATTATACTCGTGTCAAAGTAAAGTGTGGTAAGTATCAAAGTAATGAAACGTAAAAATGATCTCATATAATGTGGAGCTCGAAGTACAAAATGTGTTTTTAAAGTACTTGTTTCGACGTGACTGTATCGCGAATTGATTTTTGGAAGAATTACCTATACAGGATGTTAGTGACATAGTAACGAACACTGAGGGGGATGATTCAGACCATGATTCTGAGCTGTTATCAAGTGGAATTTCCCGTCGGAAAATTCATGAAAATATTAGTTTCTTTTAATTATTTTCAGTTCCATACTTTTACGACGGAAAATTCAATTTGATATCAACTCAGAATCATGGTCTAAATCATCCCTCAAATTTCTCGTTACGATGTCACTAACACCTTGTATAAATAAATAAATAGTATTTGAATAAATGTTCAACTGGCTGGGTACTAATTTGTATACTCAGAAAAATTGTATGTATATTCAAAAGTTGTTTTAAACTCACGTTTAGTACACGGGGGGTAAAAATGGCCACATCGAAGCAATTCATTTAAGAAAGCAATATTGCTAAGTGACATTGGTTAGCATTGCGCACTTACTTTTGCGCAAATGTCGAATTGCAATATTGCTTTCTTAGATGAATTGCTTAGATGTGGCCATTTTAACCCCCCTGAGCTCTTGTGCATCAAAGAATATGAGTTAGTTTAATAGTAGTTGAAGCCTTGCACACGATGGTTATGTCATGTTATGCTGAAAATGTGGCGTTAAGATGTCGAGATTTGGCGGTGACCAACCATGTTCAAAGTATTTAGTACTAATATCATACTAAGCATCATAACACTATCTGGTATATACAATATATAACGCAAAAAGCCAAATCAACGACATCTTAAGATATTAGACACATTTGCATGCCGTTTTTCATTTATACGTAGTTTTAATTTTCAATGTTGTGTGTGAGGCGCTTAGTACTTTTTACTTTTGAGCTAGTCGACATTGAATGTGACTGTTTTAGTTTTAATAGTGAAATTTGCGCGTAGGACACCCCCCTAGGACACTAAAGTATTACTGTAAGTTGGTGCTATGTGAATGTTGGAAATGAATGAATTTGAAAATGTCTTCGAAAACAAAAATAATTTCAGTTCTTTGTAAACCTAAGAAAACAAAATTAATCGTCAATTTGTTAGCTCTAACGGAAGCTAAAATTGGAACGAATTTACTCTAGACTTGGAACAAGATAATAAAATTAAAGAGTTAGTTGTATTCTAAAGGGAACTTTTCTTTTTGTAGTCTTGGCTGGCTGTTTTTCGATATTATTGGGTAGTTCCCTAGGACAAAGATAAATTATGAAATTCTGATTACTGTAAAAAGACTAAAGAAAAAGTCTAAAGGTGACAAAAACGTTTTCTTATTCTTATTTAACTTATTTATGAATTTTAATAAAGAAAAATGTAATACACATTTTTATACAACTTTCATAGTAATTTCGTGTTTTGACGTTTAGTAAATGGTAATAAATTTGACTAGTTGGAATCTACCCTATTGTATTGTATTGTATTCAAAGGATGGCTGTCGCATTATTTAGTAGCACGTATGGATGTTCAGCGATGCATTTATTATTTTAAATAATATAATAGTGTAAGTAGCACAACAGTTTATAGTACACCATTTAGCAAATTTTATGCACATATCATAATGCACATGCATGAAAGATTGTCTCATTTATAAAATTTTATAAAGAGGTAGAAATATCGATCGAATCTCCAAAGTGTCGATTGACAAATCGTACGTAGCAATGACTTGACAGAAGCATGCGATTGGTGGAAACGAACAGCCAATCACAGGCCTACTTTGTGTTGAAACTACACCTGGCGGCAACGCATTGTACTTCCCTATGTCTCTGTCCTTTTCTGTCGCTCAGAAACGTCATTTGCTAGAGCGACAATGTGGTCGCACTCTGGCTCTAGCAAATGACAGTTTTGAGTGATGGACAAGGATAGAAGACGTAGAATTCGAGAGTAGTTCAACCCTTAGTTCACGGCGATCTTGTTCGTTCAAAACGAATGTATTTTATTTACCTCTTTATAAAGTTTTCAAATCACTAGTTTTAAGGGAAATACATGTCTGATACTATGTCTAAGTCGCTTAGTCTAAATTACCAAGTATACCTTAGTCGCTTGCGCGCGTGGCATTGTGGCGGTTATTTTAATGAATTACGTGTTGCTTAGAACTAAAATGTATTTATGATGTAACCCATGTTTGGGGAAACCAAAGAGTGGATAGAGCGCGAAATTATGAACTCGAATTGATTACTCCTTGAAATAACGCCTATGTGTCTGTAGCGTCGTTGACAAGTTAGCATAGACCCTCTATGGTTTTTGATATAATTTTACACGTTAGCTCCCTTGCCGACTTTGTTATATAAAATTATATATTTTATATGAAAAAGTCACTCGTAGTCTATAGATATAGTGAAATTTAGCGCGGATATTGTCCCGTAGGTTACGTAACCGCTCAAGATTAGATCAAGTAAATATATACCTACGTTTAGATGTGTTGAATAGGATGACTAATAATTACGCCCAAGTCTCTTCATCAATGTTACTTCACCTTCTATCGTGTGGGTTGTGAGGTGGATTACCAACCTCATCAACCCTGGTGTCGGGGATACTATTGAGCCGCCAAAGGCCCCTGACATGACTTGTAACGACTACGTACTTACATCTTAATATTATTTCATAACAACTTATTACTTAACATTTAATTCTCAAATATATACCTAATTTATAATGTAACTACACAACCAGTGATGTGTTCTTCCCGGTAATATTCCCACTTTGGGAACGTTCCCGGTAGAAAAAGGCGCTAAACTTAAAGAAAAAATTGTGGGATAGGGCATGAAGGAAACGATTATTGGCCCCGATTCCTGCAGACACCGCCTAATTTTATTTAAAGTTATATCCGTCATTTTCATATCCGTCGAAAAGGAAAGGGACGGATGATTCACAGCTCTTAATTTTAGGAAGAATGAGTGAATGAATGAATAACCCGGGCGAATCAAAAGGTACGTCGCTGGTATGCAATCCGTTTGACGTGCTGTCTACTTAACTGTGTCGGGTTATTGACGGATGTAAAATTTTTAGACGGTTGGTTTAGATTTGCGCTTAAAATTGACGTGTGTTCTATAAATTTTATGCTTGTTGATTACCCGTCCCTTTCCTTTTCGGCGGATAAGAAAATGACAGATATAACTTAAAATAAAATTAGATGGTATTTACAGGAATTAGCACCATTATTTCTTTAACTTTATTTTAAACGTATAATTTTGTACTTTTCTCTTATTCAAACAACCGTCCGCCATTTAACTGTCATTCCGCAATTCTCTCCTCTCTCGCTCACTCGTCGCTCTCTCTTTCACACACCTTTGCGTTACGTTTCATTCAGCCTGCCATTCCTACACTCGGCCATCCTGTTGTCAGTCTGTCCTCAGACTGACGCATTCTGATATTACATTTACTTTATTACCTAACCTTGAGGCAGATAGAACCAGAGTACAAGAACAATTAGAGAAAGAAAAGCAGCGTCCTTACTATTAAAGAGTTTTTACAACGGGAACATTTCGACTTTGGGAACTTTTCCGAGAACGGCACATCACTACACAATAATACATTTTGAACTTTAAGCACGTCCATTTCTAGCACAATTTAATATACTAAAATTGCAGATTTATCCGTGTTGTGATTACGTACTATTTAAATTATACGATGTCAAGCTATATTTTTGTTACTTTTTCTTTTATAAGGATATTTGGATATCATCTGTAATCTTGTGTGAACTTCTTTAATTTGACTGAGAGTTTACAACTGTATTTAATAACTGCTAAAAAATAGTATTACCGGAACGCTTAAATACAAAGAAGAATATAACTTTGTAACGACTGAAGATGTTATTATTTTACGATAAAGCTTATTTTGAAGCATTCTTTGTAAACTAGCAACATTGACATTTAACACATTTTTTGTATTATACTTACTAGTCTAAAGATGTTTACTCGAAAATTCCTTTACTCAGACTCAGCTCAGCATTTTGGCATTCCAATACCGATGAGAATACCGATTTTGAGCTGAGTTCGGAGTCTTAAGCTCGGCGACAATAGATGGCGTAAGTGTCAGTGCCATTCGGTGATGGAAATTATTATTTTTGTCATAGATAAACTAAGCTAAATGAGCTCTACACCTTTTTGCCACTACTTGAAGATCTAGAGAATCTACAATTCCTACAAACAATAAAAAATATTATAAATCTTTTCTATTTTTTTCAGGTTTTTGTCAACTTCCTACTTTAAATGTTATTTAAATGTAAAAAGTTTTTTAAATGTTTATTTGTAACATAAAGAGGTCGTGACTTCAGACCCAGAGTAAACCTGAAGAAAATAGAAAAGATTTATAATATTTTTTATTGTTTGTAGGTTCTCGAGACTTTCAAGTAGTGGCTAAAATATGTAGAGCTCATTTAGTTTAGTTTATTTGTGACACAAATAATAATTTCGATCACCGCTACAATTACATCATCTATTGTTCTGAGCCAGGGTCCCACATCTTTAAGGTTGCCTCAACTAGGGACGGAATTGAAGAAGGCTCAAGTTAACACTTAGAATACGGGTGTTCGAATAGACGGGTATAGTCATGAGCAATATAATGTACTTACTTTAGGACTCTGTCGCACTAACATATTTGACATTTAGTGAGTGACACTTACAGTTCAATTTGTGAAAAAGTTAATGTGACATGGTACCAAAGTGTATACATATTAATGCTCGTGACCGTACCTTGCTGACAATTCAGTTGTGAACTCTCAGCTACAGTGGCGGCCCTAGCGAAATATTTAGGTGGTGCGAGTCCCCATCCCTGTATGCCCCCCCCCCCCCCCCCCCCCCCCCCGTTTACGGCCACGGAAATGTACTTACTTATCTTTTAATAATGTTCAAATTCAAAAATATCTTTATTCAGTAGGTAACATAGTTACACTTTGAATCGTCAATTTTTACATAACGAACGTCTCATCCGCCTAAAACTACTGCAGCTTCTCACAACCTGTATAGCCGGGGAAAATAAGCTGCAAGAAAAACCTCGGCACAGGGCCCTAGACGTTCTTTAAAAAAAATATAAAAATAAACATAAAATATTTATACAATTGAGTACATAATTTAGCTGCCTAATATCAGTTCTCAGACAGTTAATCCCATGCATTCATATCTTCCAAATAATCACTAACTTTATAATAACTTTTTTTGTAAAGTTTTTGTTTAACTACTGTCTTAACAGCCACCCGGTATGTGTTCAATGTAGCAGCAATCTAACCCGATGAAGTTAGTTTGCGGCCAGGGTGGACCAGTCTTGGTTGATTTTGACACACACACCCCCCCCCCCCCTAATTCGGCGTCAGATGCGGTCGCACACCTCGCACCACCCCTAGGGCTGTCACTGCTCAGCTATTTAGTACATTTTGAATTGCAGGTTTTTGTACCAAGTATAGCAATCTCGATGTCCAACTATGACAATACGCACGCTATCCTATCTATTACTCTAGTCTCTAGTCGGGTGGTACCAGCCCCGCGAGATATCACAATATTTTGTCTACGTTCGTTTTATACTATTAGTGTTGTCTGGGATTGTTTATGCCCCCAATTTTTTAGGAACTGGATATTTGTTTTTTTTAATAAAGTTTTATGGTTATTACATACGAGTTTCTTTTGTGCGAATTTTGGCGGGAATGCTTCTTTATAAGTGTTTTTTGTGTACGTTGGAAACATATGGATTATACTCACCACCTCCAACCGCCTTATTAATAAAAATAAACAAGCTGTGTGTATTTCACAACCAAGCAAAGATCAATTGAATCCATGCGTAGCATCTCTACTTGGTCTGTGATTGAATCTGCCAAGTGGATCCAATTTTGCTTGGCTGTCAAATACTTATACACACGTTCACAAGGACTAAGTATAATAGACGTATAATATTTTAGAACGACAATGAAACTATTACAGCTCTCTTTTTTGCCTATGGCAACATTCTGAAACTCATCATTCAAAAAAAAATCATTGTCTAGAAAACCAGTGTATCCACTTTTGAGACATTGTGGTAGCCAGCTGGATATCAAAACTCATGTTCGCTTTTTGGTGTTGGGACGTTATTTTGACTTTTATAAAATCTCTTCACCGCTTATTTTTTATTGATAAGACCACAGGTAAGACGGTTATTGTAAGGATACAATCTAGTCCATATTTGGACGAATACATTGTTACGGAAGTGGGTTTCGGGATCGGTTTGTTATGACAGACGTAACGTTGACAATCCGTCACAATATATTACGTATTTAGTACTTTGCAATAGGAAGTATGTACTTTCCTGTCTTGTGCTACACCCCGGACACTCCATACACACTTATTCACCGTGTGCAACCTGGCGCTTAAGTGCGAACGAGACACAGCACATGTGTTCTCCTTCTAAGCTGCTTTGGCTGTAGGTACAAATTGGTGCGGCTCGGAGAGTTACCGTTCTATACATACATAAACTCACCTATCTCCCAGAGACTAGGGAGTTCCATTTGCTTCGCTCCCGACACACTTCTCTCGTTTCCTCCACATTCATCAATCGTTTCATACACGCACGCCGGTTCAGAGTAGATCGTATTGAACCTTTTCTAAGGACATCTCCAATTTTGTCAACGTACGTCCTTCTAGGTCTTCCTCTGCCAGCCCTTCCACCAACCTTCGCTTTATATACTGCTTTCGTAATCCTATTAACCTTCACCGTTCTTACCGTTCATTCCTCACCGTTATACAGGGTGTTAGTAACATCGTAGCGAAAACTGAGGGATCATTCAGGCCATGATTCTCAAGTGGAACTTTCCGTCGCAAAAGTATGGAACGGAAAATAATTTAAGAAAACACAAACATTTTCATGAATTAGCCTGAAACAACCCTCTCAGTATGTCACTAACACCCTGTATACGTAGTATTATTCTTTATTCTATGCTTGCAGGCGGTTACGTTAATGCTAGTAAATACAAAACATTATATAGTATTGAATAATATATTCCTTTATTAATTTGTACTTGGTAAACAAATACAAAAGTAATACGCATGGAATGCAAAGACGGAGACAATCGTTGTTATTGCTGTTAATATGTTAAAATATTCCACTCTATGCCAACTAAATATACCGTCCGTACTTTTGATATCTAAAGTAGACACTTATAATACTTTTTTATTTATTGCAACATTTTACAAACAAAATGTATCACAGATTAAGGTAAAACCATGAGCACAAAGCTAAACATATTCAGAGATTACTTTCAGATTCGAAATTAACAATAATTATCAATAATTCGTAAACATAAAACCTATAAATGGATACCGATTACTTTATCGTAATATATTATCGAAAATATAATATAATGTACGTATAAAATGGCACCCTGTGTCATAAAACAAAGATTCAGACTTATAAACGATAAACTTAATGCTACAAGCTAAATGTTAATAAATTAATAAAGTTAAAAAAATATTGTCCAAAACCTTAATGGTACACTTAGGTCTATGATAGAGGATTATAGATTCGAATAAAAATAATTTGGAAATATAATTCTTAGGTAACAATGTGGGCCGAGATGTCGTGCTAATAGAAATATCATCATCATCACCCTAGCATTATCCCGTTTTTCACAGGGTCCGCTTACCTAACCTGAAGATTTGACAGGTCCGGTTTTTACAGAAGCGACTGCCTGTCTGACCTTCCAACCCGCGAAAGGAAAACCAGCTCAATACAGGTTAGGTCACATACCTCCGAAATTGCATTTCTTGGGAATGTGGGTTACCTCACCATGTTTTCCTTCACCGCCTATCTTTCGTGCTAATAGAAAGATAAATTATAAAATGCAAATCTAGAAATAGGAAACAGTCTAAGATGATCAATCTCATTTTACTTTTCGACTAATTTTCGATTTATATTTATGAATTAAGTAACAATGAGTGCGACGTTTGACAGCTTTTAACGATGACGTCACAGGACAGTATTCCATACAAACTCCAAAGAAAACTGTCATTTTGACGTTTCGAAAAAAGTATCTCATTTGACAAGGAACTAGTAATGAAAAAGGTGATGATCGACGATTATCATTAATTATTGATTATCGATCAAATGAAAATTTTGACCAATAGCACGACATGACGCCTGGACAAAACATTGCTGTATAATAATTATTTATTAAATAAAAATCACATATGGATCCGATAACAATCCACACATGACAATGGCACAGTTTAAATCGGACTGTTCTTGTGTACTAATATGTATACACTTTGAAACCATGTCACATTAACTTTTTTGACGAATTAACCCTTAAGTCTTATTAAATGTCAAATATGATAGTGCGACAGGGTTCTAAAGTGGGTACATGATATTGCTCATGACTGTACAAATGGCAAGTGCTTTATTTAATACTATTCAGACACTCGACTACGATTATCTATTGCGTTGATAGACAAAATACTTTATTGAGCACAATGGACACAAGATACAAAAATAATGACAACAGACACAGAAAGGCACAAAAGGGGGCCTTATTGCTCATGCAGCAATTTCTTCCAGACAACCTTTATGTACAGGAAAAAACATAATAGTGCGTAGTTGCTGAACGTCGTAACTTCAATATTCAATAACGTATAAGAATATTGAATCTTCAAGGATCTCCCATTGTACGTATTTTTCTATTTTTTTTTATTTGTACAGTGATCAAAATCAAAGTACCTAAATTAAATACGATAGACCTCACGTCGCACTAGCGCCATCTATTATATCAAAATCACAACTACTCGTTAACGATCAACATTACAAAAGGTGTATACTAATTAAAGTAACATATGTATACTGTATCAAAGATCAGCGCCCGCGGCACGGGTACCGCTTATATCGCGTGTTATATCGTGGGCTTCGACCAATAGCCGTACGACATTTATCCACGTAGATAGGTTCGCTGCGTCTATTGGTCAAATCTCGAAACCCATGCCCCCTTGTTGGAGCGTACAAATTGACAAGCTACTGCAGTCTCGTACGAAGGCACCGCAAACCTACAACACCTCAAATACAAGCACCCAAACTATAATAACGTATACAAACTACAACTTCAATGTGTTGCATATCAACATTATGGAATTAATACGTATAAGCCCGTAGTCAAGACTTGCTTTAATGAATTAAAATTGATAATATTATTCTACTATAATATTTTCAGAACGGACCGAGATTTTAACAAACCCTTACGGCCCTAAATGTATCATAATTAGTAAAAAAATAACTTTATAAAAAGTCTATTTAGATGCGATAAATTCAACATAAAATTCTTTGTCATTAAAAAAACCGTTAATCAAATAATATAATGTTATAAAGGAATGAATGATTGCGCATCTGTAAAAGCGATTCGAATGTAACTTCATCCTGCTATTCCATAGCTTTGATATCATCTATAAGTACTTGTAACAACTCAACAATTGTATATCAACTATATCATAATGTTTATAACATGGCAAGAGTATACTTAGGCCGCGTTCAGGGACACGCGGCGCGTCCTCTAGACGACACGGGCTGCCGGAAAAACAAACATATGACCATGGTATGAGAAAACCAGCGAGCTTTGCACCCTAAGCGTGCAACTCTTTCTCGCCTCGACATACGTCACCCGTCACTCTCGCACAGTAATGCACAGAAAGAGACAGATGATCTCTGTCGCGGCGAGAAAAAGTCGCGTGCTTACGGTGCTAAGCTAACAGGTATGCTCAAAACTGACAGCTAACATTTCAAGGTTAGCCCAGCTAACGGCATCCCAACCTGTATTGCCATTTCGTAATATATAAATTACCTACAACCAATGTTTTTATATTTAATTTGCAAGGAAATTTTGAACTTTTAGTAAAGATTTGCTTACAGTTTTAATATTTTTTGACAAGTAATAGTAATTAAATACATTAGTCAGTAATTCGCTTAATTTTCAATAATGAAATTTACGTCCTTGGAATGTTGGAGATACCCATTTAACGGTAACACTTACGTCATCAATGGGCTAGCAATGGCGGCTTGTCATAGGATTGAGCATACCTGGTCTTCTTATACCATGCATATGACGATGTACTGAGCGTTGACGGAGAAGCGTTTTTGCAGGCGTTTCTTTGAATTGTATCGTCACATTTGGCGGGTGACGCCGCGGGCGTCGCGGCATAGGTGACGCCCCTCGCACAACGCCGCGTGACGTGTCGCATTTCCCTTAACGCGGCCTTAGATGGGCAAACCGTGCAGTGGTTGACTAACAATATTTCATTCTACTCTTCATACAAAATTGACTATAAAATTGTCTATAAAAGCTATTAAGAAAGCTGATACTTTAATAATGGACGATATATAAATATTGTAGAAAACTGGCGAATTTATTTAACAAGTATTTTACAATAAGTCTAAAGAAGAAAAATATAAGTACTATAAAGTTGCGTGTAGTCAACCACTGTTCGCGGTGCATTATATAACTCGTTCTACCGGCGACGTATCACTCATTGCGTCCCTCGACTTATCAACTGTCTTCTCCAGATCCTTCTTACTATTAATCTTTAAGTTTGCCAAACTAACGTAGTTGCTCCGAGATATCCCCGGCTCCCGTCTCTTAAGTATACTTGCTTCAACATTCAACTTCTTCTCTGGGACGGTGGCCAGCGCAGGAATGTTGTTCGACTGACTGCTCCTGATCAACGGAGCCAGTTTAGTCTTTTCAATGGAATTTATCGGAGCCTTAATCCTGTTACGCCCCACGTCCACGAATTTCGGCTCCTGATTTGCCTTCACTTCGTACTTGGGCCTTCTGTCTCTATAGCTAAATCTCCCGTCGGCGAAGTCCGGCCTTTCATTAGGGTTGTGTCTCCGGAATATCGGCGTCATAGGCTTCCCCATGCTAGCCAGCTTCAAGTCACTTTTTAACAAGTTACTTTCCGGTTTATTCGTGTGTAATTTTCTGTCGCTGTCATCCATAGGTCTGATTTTGTACGAGGACCGACAGATGTTGCTCGGCGACGCCGGCCGCTGTATAAAGAATTTGCTTCGAGATTTTTCTAGTTTTTCCTCCTTATTCTCATCAATTTCTGGCTTGTTCCTCACTACTTCTGTCGTGTTCGGTTTGAAAAGCCGACTCAGTTTGGGAGAGAGCAACTTTTTGGTAAAGAAATTCGTCTTTTCAGTCGGTTTGTTTTGTACTTCGAATGTCTTTGGAATGTTTTTGACGCCTTCCGCCATAATGGGGCTCTTGGTCAAATAGTCTATATTGAACCTTCGCACATCCACTTCGGGGATCTTCCTTTCGGTCTTCATACAATCAGAGTTTCTGAGAGTCACATCGGCGACATCGTAGCTAGATTTCTTAGCGAGTAGGTTTTCGCCTTTTTTGACGATGCCAGCTATCACGCCTTGATTCTTGGGTGGTTCGTTGGGCGCTAGCTTCCTGAATGAGCTGACGTTTTTGTACCAGTTGCACATGTCTATGAGGTCATCGTCTGAGGAGTTGCTGTCATCATCCTGGGGCTCCGTGTCGCAATGATCGGGGATACTAAAATGTCTGCAGATGGGGAGCGGGGCGTCTGCTTCGTGTTTGTACTTACTCTCAAGACCCTCGACGGATTGGTTGCGCAGGAATGACGGCAGGTTGTCAGGCTGGTCGTCAACCTTGCGCGTCTTGAATGTCGGCTCGGTTGCTATGGTGTTGAGGTTCGCGTCCGGGCTGGTGCGCTTCAAGGGCGGTGGCGGCTCCAGCCACTCTGTTATGTCGTCCACCTGGCAAGAAAGGTGAAGTTAATCATTGTCATTCGATCGTCTGAATTTGTTCGTAAGTTGTTTTTTCTAGGCTGCTTAGGATCAATCAATAAAGTGTCCTTCCAAAAGTTTGACTTCCAGTTACAGACCCAAGAGGCCATAATTGACTTTCTGGTGAAACTTTTTGGAGGCGCGGCCGTCGATCGAGATTCATAAAGGACAAGTCATGCTTCATCGGGTTGGCGAGGAGTGGATGTTACTATACACCTTTACCTCTACTCTCTTTCTCTTTTCTCTATTCTCTTCTCTCTCTCTCTCTTTTGTTGTACCTCTTCGGGGATACAGGCGTAATGCTTTGCTTTGCAAACTTAATTGGCTGAGAAGAGAATCTAGACGATCCAGAATACCAGCGTCATGGCTCACGCCGCTGCTGCTTATGAGATCCTTCTAACCTAACCGAAGGATCTTATGAAATGATTCGTAGAATATAATGATGACTCACCTTAGTAATATTGATGTTGTATCCATCCTGTCTGAGTATGAACCCAGGTGTGAGCGCGTGTTGGCTGCGGCTCAGGTTGGTGAGGGTAACCACGGGCCGCGACACCGATATGGCCGACGCCGACACACACTTGCCCAGCGCGCGTCCCGGGGACAGCCGGGTGTCTATCATCGCGTTGGACTTCGACTGTTGGAAAAGAAACGCTGTTAATATGCATGTAAAATTCTGAAAATACGATTATTCCTAGGTACATTAACAAAATATAAGCACAATTCATCTAAAAAATGCATTGCAGCGTTAATGAATTACTTCTGGCCTATGTGTTAACAATTAACCCCCCCCCCCCCCCCCCCCGGCCCGCACTTCTATTTTCTGAATGTCTCTCGGTATTCATCGTATCTTATAAAAAGTTGTTTTCTAATTTCAATAATTACATTTATTGTTGTATATATTTTTTATTTGTGCGTGTATGAAACGATTGATCATGTGATGGAAACAAGAGAAGTGTGTCAGGATTGAAACAAATGGAATTCCGTAGTTTCTAGTGTCTGCTTACCTCAGTGGGAAATAGGTGTGAGATTATGTATGTATGTATATAATATTTTACCTTTATAACACCACCTTCGGGTAAGTTCAGCTCAACACTGGCCACCCTACTGGGCGACCGCCTCAGCTTCTCACAGCTACCACATTTTTTACACAGGCAACACTCTCCTGCCGTGTCACTGGCGCAGAATATATTGTTGTCTTGATGTTGGCAACATTCAGGTGTAGCGTGGCCCTTCTCGGTGGCCCCGTGAGCGTATTGGAGTATGTCTGCTAGCAGGTTGGGCGGCAGCGGGCCCGGGTTGGACAGGTGCATCACTAGGCTCTCTAGCCATATTTCCAGTACTTCGAATGGTGGTCTGGAAAAAAAACGGTTATGTTTGGATGATAGAAATAATAATAAATATCTGCTGCGGGCTGATGAGGAGTGGGGGAATGATTCTGAGTTGATATAAAGTGGAATTTTCTGTCGCAAAATTCATTTTCAATTCTATACTTTTACGATGGAAAATTCCACTCGATATTAACTCAGAATAATGAGCCGAATCTTCTTCCTCAGCATTCGTTACGATATCACTTACACCCCGTACAAGTACGTACCAACTAGGGATCACAAAGTGATTTTTGTGATATGTGTTATTTTTAACCTAGTTTGTATTTAGTCACCGACATAGCTCGGAGAATTGCCAAGCTGAAGTGGCAGTGGGCAAGACACATAGCGAGGAGAACCAATATTTTGGAAAGGTTCTAGAATGGCGACCACGTGTCGGACGACGCTCAGTGGGTAGGCCCGCTACAAGGTGGACCGACGATCCGGTGAAGGTCGCGGGAAGCCGTTGGATGCGGGCAGCGCAGGACCGATCGTCGTGGAAGTCCTTGGGGGAGGCCTATGCCCAACAGTGGGCGTCGTACGGCTGATAATAATAATAATAATTATATTTAGGATTCGTTTTAAATAAGGCGGAATATTTAAAAAAAGTTGGTCATACCGCCTGTCGGGGTCGAGGTGGCAGGCGAGGAAGGCCACCCTGTAGAAGGGCTCGGGGCAGTTGGAACAGAACTTGTCCACGAATACAGACTCGTTCAGGCCGAAGTCCGCGCGCCGCGGGAGGAAGTCCGGGTCCGCTGACACGCGACCGATGATCTGGAAGACACAACAGTTACGGGAATCGGTGCTGGCGCCCAATGCCTCTTTGCTTGTATCTTCATAATAATATGTATGAAGGTGTTCGATGTAATCACATACTTCATTTTGGGTTCACGTGTATACAGAGTATTTTGGGTTCACGTGTATACAGGGTGTTAGTGACATCGTAACGAAAACTTTGAGTGATGATTCAGACCATGATTCTGAGTTGATATCAAGTGGAATTTCCTGACGGTAAAGCCATGCACGTTTTAGTATTTTTTTAAATTATTTTCAGTTCTATACTTTTGCGACGAAAAATTCCACTTGATATCAACTTAGAATCATGGTCTGAATCATCACTCAAAGTTTTCGTTACGATGTCACTTACACCCGGTATACGCGCGAATCTAAAATGAACGATTCAAAAACACGGATCCAATTGCTCTGTCGTTATGATTAGTGTCTCACCTCGCAGAGTATGATTCCGAAGGAGAATACGTCCACCTTCTCATCATACACGTTGCCGTTCATCATCTCCGGCGCCATCCAGTACGGGTTGCCTACCACCTGGATACAACATGATGAACAGAAATCAGAATCATTTATTCAACGTAATTATCATGGATAAACTTGTTGAAGGTCAATGTAACATTTTTGAATTTACGTCATTTCGCAAGGTGTTATGGCTGAGAAGAAATGACAAGAAACTGCAACAGCAACACATCTTTTAAATCAATGTAAGTAAACATTACAAGTTATTTAATAACTAGAGGAACGCATTCATCATCTAGGTAGTCATTAATCTTATAATAAGCTTTTTCATCAATTGTATAACAATATTTTATGTTTATTTATTTTTGAAATAACGTTTAGTGCCCTGTGCCAAGGTTTTTCTTGCAGCTTCTTTTCCCCGGCTACACAGGTTGTGAGAAGCTGCAGTAGTTTTAGGCGGATGAGACGTTCGTTGTGTAAAAATTGACGATTCAAAGTGTAACTATGTTACCTACTGAATAAAGATATTTTTTAATTTGAATAAAGTGCAATATCGGCTGTGCAGTGTCGTTAAACGCAGTCGCTTGTGACAAGATGCGCCGCGGACGTTTTTTTCAGAAATTTGTTGTCTATTTGTTATATGAGGTCTATGTTTGAGGCAGTCAAATGCCGTATTGTTAGAGTATGTTTTTTTTGTTGTTAGTGCATGCCAACTGTTTCAAGCTAAATTTGTATTATATTTTTTATTGTAAATTAATATTTGCACGCCTGCAAGCTGGCTGAATACACTAAGAACATACATACTACCTATAAACGGTCAACGGTATTGGTATTGGTCAACGGTAACGGTTGGCAAATAAACGGTCTATCTATCTTTGACGTGACTTATTGTAGATTTGGCAGTACTTGGCCGGACAAATGGGGAGCGCTGAAGGCCCGGTAATTAGAGTATGTGTGTATACGCACCGTGTACCGCTTCCTGCGCAGCGTGGAGTGCGCGTTCCGCGGGCGCTCCAGCGTGTTGCTGGCCGTGCGCTGCACGATGCGCGCCAGACCGAAGTCCGCCACTATCACCGTCAGGTCCTGCCACCAGGAAAACGATCAAATCTTCTATCGTGTGGGTTGTGAGGAACTTTGAGTCGACTTATGAGTCGGTTTGGAGACAGAGCGGATGAAGGGTAATAGGATTACGAAAGCGGTATATAAAGCCTAGGTTGGTGATAGGCCTCGCAGAGAAAGACCGAGAAGGATATTGACCAAATTGGAGATGTCCTTAGAAGTCTTCTATCGTGTGGGTTATGAAGTGGATTACGAGAACCAACCTCATCAACCCTGGTGTCAGGGTTACTATTGAGCCGCCATATGCCCCTGACATGACTCGTGTAACGATTGTGTAAGTAGTAACCGGGACCAACGGCTTAACGTGCCTTCCGGCTCACGGATCATCTTACTTTCGGACAATCAAATGATCAGCTTGTAATGTCCTAACCAAACTAGGGATCATAAAATGTTTTTTGTGGTTTGTCCCCACCGGGATTCCAACCTGGGACCTCCGGATCGTGAGGACCACGGAGGCTCTTAAAAAACAACGGTTAAACTTATATATGAATATATATATATATATTGTGTATATATTGGTAGGCTATATTATTAAGCCGTTGGTCCCGGTTAGTACTTGCTGGTAGTGTATTTCGATAAATTATAATCTACCGAAAAATAATGCGTTAAATTGTATGCAATATGTTACGATTCATAATCTTTCGACAGTTCACAATCTCACGAGATAGATCATAAACTAACGTTATTTACAATTTTACGGTGACATATATATTGGTAGTGTTAGTGGTCGTCACCTCGCGCACGAGGCAGTTGTGGGAGTTGAGGTCCCGGTGGATGACGTTCATGCGGTGCAGGTAGCCCAGCCCGCGGGCCACGTCCCGCGCCAGCTGCGCGCGCCGCCACACGCTCAGCGGGGTGCACGACTCCTGCGACAAACATCAATCTAATATATTCAACTCAGTAAAACGCCATTCGCATTTTTTTATCAATCATAATATTTTGACATGACATAAGACCATAAGTAAAACATAGATATACCACAGATCTCCCCCTAAATCTTATAGTTAGCTACTATTCGTTGGTTGGCCATAAAAAAAAGTTTTCATCTCGAGCTCCTCCGTGCTTCGGAAGGCACGTTAAGCCGTTGGTCCCGGCTGCATTAGCAGTCGTTAATAACCACCAATCCGCACTAGGCCCGCGTGGTGGTTTAAGGCCCGATCTCCCTATCCATCCATAGGGAAGGCCCGTGCCCCAGCAGTGGGGACGTTAATGGGCTGATGATGATGATGATTCGTTGGTTGGTTGGTTGTTACTGAGGTCTGCAGAATCGCCATTTGCATTTTTTTATCAAATCATAATATTTTGACATGACATAAGACCATAAGTCATCATTGGCCACGGCATCTATCGTAGATGATTCTTGCAGCACTTGGGAGTCTACAGGTTCCCGCAGCGCCGACGATGGCTATAGAGCCCTATAAACAACCCCTAAAACATAGATATACCACAATCATCATCTCCCTAGCATTATCAACGGGTCGCCAGTCAAGAACAGAACATTGAACGAGATCGAGAGGACTCTCGCTAGACCTGATGCAGTCATACAGGTAACGTGTCATACGATGTCCTTCATTCATCTGAGGGAATATATCATCAATGTCTCAGTTAAAAAAAACGCGTCAACAGAACTGCCCCACAGATTTAGCTGATTGTCCCACGCATCATGTCAGAACAGACCCATAATTCGTCAACAAATAGTTATATTTCATCATCATCATCTTCCTAGCATCATCCCGTTTTTCACAGGGTCCGCTTACCTAACGTAAAGATTTCACAAGTCCGGTTTTTTACAGAAGCGACTGCCTGTCTGACCTTCCAACCCGCGAAGGGAAAACCAGCCCAATACAGGTAGGTCACATACCTCCGAAAATGCATTTCTCGGGAATGTGGGTTTCCTCACGATGTTTTCCTTCATCGCTGAACACTTGATAAGAATTTCATAATTTATTTTGCACCTAGTACACGACCCAATTATTATTTACATAACCAGCCTATATACGTCCCATTGCTGGGCACAGGCCTCCCCTCAATCAACCGGAGGGGGTATGGAGCATACTCCACCACGCTGCTCCTCTGCGGGTTGGTGGAGGTGTTTTTACGGCTAATAGCCGGGACCAACGGCTTAACGTGCTTTCCGAAACACGGAATCATCTTACTTTTTCGGACAATCAGGTGATTCAAGCCTGAAAAGTCCTTACCAAACAAAGGACAGTCTCACAAAGTGATTTCGACAATGTCCCCATCGGGAATCGAACCCGGACCTCCAGATCTTGAGCCTAACGCTCTAACCACTAGACCACGGAGGCTGTTAATTATTATTTATTGCACCAATATAAAACGGTTCACTAGGTGCCAAATCTTCCAGTCAACTATAAGGACTCAGAAAAGCAGTATAAAGAAGTCATTCGCATATACATCAGTATTTTATTCAAAAGATCGCGAGGAGTGGAAACCTGTTATAGAAAAAGAAATATTTTCTTTTTACAGTAAAGGACTGGAACTGTCTGCCGTCGTCTGTTATTCCAACTCATTATACGTATAATCTGGGAGTCTCCAAGGCTAGAGTGAATAGGCATTTGCTAGCGTGATCCACCCTTGACCATAGCGTCGCTCACCATCAGGTGAGATTGAGATCAAACGCGAGTCTATATTGTTAAAAAAACTTACCTATATTGTTAAAAGAAATGTCGAAGCTTACCTGTAGAAGCTGGTGCAAGGTCCCGCCGGCCACGTACTCGGTAACGAGGTGGAGCCTCTTGTCCTTGTAGAGCACGCCGATGAACCTCAACACGTTAGGATGCTTCAACGACCGCAGCACCGCCACCTACATGAAATGAAAAAATAAAAAAAACTTTTTTGTTTGTTTTTTAGTTTCTGTGTCACAGGAACATGTCCTTTGTTTGGGACTTTATAGGCTTGAGTTACCTGATTGTCTGAAAAATAAGATGATTCACGTTGGTTCCGGCTATTACCCGTTGAAACACCTCCACCAACCCGCAGAGGAGCAGCGTGGTGGAGTATGCTCCCAACCCCCTCTCTCAAATAGGCCGCTTATGTTATTTTCTTATACAAAAAAGCCTTAGCTCCTGGTGGATTGGGGTCTTTGGAGGCTCCGACTCTCTCTTCTCTCTCTCTCTCTTGATGGGGATAAGTACTGCCAGTTGTGGTTAATATAATATGGATATGACCACGAGATTTTTGAAATTGCGAGATTACGTTACATTATAATATTGTTTTCTTCGTTTGTTAAATAATCAGAAATCCGAATCATTTATTCAACGTAATTATCGTAGATAATCTTGTTGAAGGTCAATTTACACATTTTTGAATCTACGTCATGGTGTTATGGCTGAGAAGAAATGACAAGAAACTGCAACAGCAACACATCTTTTAAATCAATGTAGGTAGGTATACATTACAAGTTATTTAATAACTAGAAGAACACATTAAACCAGGCATTTTTAAACATTAATAAATTTAAAGTAAGCTTCACATGAGCTTTAAATTTATTTTCTGACAAATTCAGAATATTTTCTGATATTTTATTGTAAAAACGTATACATAGCCCCAAAAGAGATGAATTTAATTTTACTTAATCTATTTATAAATTTAATTTTACGTAATTTTATTTTTGTTCCTTGTATTTATAAGTATGTCTTTCACTTTTGATATCAAGCCTAAAAACACCACATTGAAGCAATTCATCCAAAAAGCAATATTTCTTTTGACATTTGTTTGCATTGCGCACTTACTTTTATATGCGCAAATGTCAAATTGCAATATTGCTTTTTAGATGAATTGCTTCGATGTGGTCTTTTTAACCCCCCTGTACGTTACTGATACTGACCTCCTTGATAAAGTTCCGCTGGGCGTCCTCGTCTACCCTGTACAGCTGTTTGAGCACCATCACCTCCCCGGTCTCGCGGTGCGTCACCTTGTACACCTGCCCGAAGAACCCCGACCCCAGCAGCTCACCCTGTTAGGACACAGCGCACACTCGCTCGTATAGATCACTGTTTTTGATGGAAATATGAACGCCTGCCGCTAAAGTTGGAGCAACGCAGCGTGTTGGTGTTTTGTGTTACGGGACTCTAATAGGCTCCTCTCTCGTACATCTCCGATGCAAAAGAATATGTGATTCATTTGTTTTCATTAGTAAAATAAAGTGTATAACGAACATACGTCTCGCCTTTCTTATTTCTACAGTTTTGTTTTTTCTATTATTATTTTTATTTTTGACCGAATGTTCTTTTAAAATCCAAAACCCATTGTTTAACTATTGCGTGTGGAAATCTCGGCGTTAAGAGGATATAATTGATAAATATTGCTTTTTTTAAATGAACTGCTTCGATGTGGCCATTTTAGCCCCCCTTTATTAGATTGTATGTACTATACAAAAAAATACATTTTGTACATCACGTAGTACATCACATGTCACGTAGTGGAGCAGCATGGTGGAGTACGCTCCATACCCCCTCCGGTTGATGGAGCGGAGGCTTACTGAGCCTGCCTAGCAGTAGGACGTATATAGGCTGTTTATATTATGTATGTTATATCACGTTAAGCCGTTGGTTCCTGGCTACTAGCCCGCAAACGCCTCCACCAACCCGCAGTGGAGTACAAAAAATAAAAAAAATACATTATAATGATTGTGACACCGGTTATAATAGTTACCTGTAATAGATCGCAGGCTCGAAACACCTTCTGCCCGGGCGCAGGCTCGGCGCGGAACGAGCGCGCGCGACTCAGGTCACACAGCACGCCGCTCGGCTCCTCGCCGTCCACCCTGCAAAGAATACATGTCGTAATGATTTATAGAGTATTTTGATCCCTATCGAATGGTTGAAGAGGTCCTACTAATCTTCTAAAATACGAAAATCTTAAGATACACGTCTTCATTTCCGATATGTCAAAAACTTTTGAATATTCGAAAGATGGCTTCGCGATTGATCGATGTTATGACCGGCGATGCTACCATGATTTGTTTTTTGATGATGTCTAAATCTGATTTATAAACCTTTAAGGAGTTTTTCTGCATACTTAATACTCCGCTAGCCACGAGGAGTGTAACTGGGGATCGACGGTCCGACGGTGTTACTTTGATTTTTGTATATATGCGTCACGCTGTGAAAACTTCGTTAGCGCGTTCTAGGCCATCTGTATTGAATTATAAGCGCCATCTGTGTTACATAGGCGGAACTAGCTGGTCAATTAGTTGGGTCTACCATACTAGAAACGAGAGTGGGGAGAAGCTTTGCCCGCCAGTGGGATCTTCTATCGTGTGAGTTGTAAGATGGATTACCAACCCCATCAAGCCTGGTGTCAGGGGTTATTTCTGAGCCGCTAAAGGGCCAGAGGCCGTAAGTACGGTCACGAGCATTAATATGTATACACTTTGGTACCATGTCACATTAACTTTTTTGACAAATTGAACTGTAAGTCTCACTAAATGTTAAATAATGTTAGTGCGACACAGTCCTAAAGTAGATACATTATATTGCTCATGACTGTACAATGTCAGGACATGGCTCATATAACCACTACTTACTTACATCAGTAAATAGTGGCGGGGCCAATGGCTTAACCTGCCTTCCGAAGTACGGATAATCTTTTAGACATTCAGGTGATCAGCCTGTAATCTCCTAACCAAACCAGGGATCACAGTGATTTTTGTGATATGTCCCCACTGGGATTCAAACCCGGGACCTTCGGTTTCGGGAATCCAACGCTTAACCACAAAGGCCGTTCCAGTGATAGTTCAGTGGGATAATCCATGCTAATAATGAACAGAACAACATCGAATCAAATCAAATGCTACTCACACATCCAACAGTTTAGACATGCTGCTACTCCTCTCTTTGTCCCCCAAGAGCGGCGACGACGGCGTCTGCCTCCTCTTGATGACCCTCACCTTCACCCCTTCGTCTCCCTTCCTCTTGAACAATCTCTCCTTCTTCACTCTCTCTCTGTCTTCTTCTTTAGGAATGTCTGCGTCCTCGGAATGCTTGTTAGGAATGTGTCTCTTCTCTTCTTTAAGTATCTTCCTTTCGACAGGAGATTTGGAGTCCAGTTTCGGGGTATTATTAATGTTGTTATTAGGTCGGTCTTCGTCTGGGGTGCAGGGAGTGCGCTTCGTTAGCGTGTTGTTGTTCGCTGTCTCTGAGTTGTGTTCTATTGTTAGCTGAAAAGGAAGTTATGTTATAAATTATGGACTATGTAACGTAGCATAAGTTCACGACTAAAGATTATTGCAGTCAGAGGTACATCCATTGCAAGATGAACTAAGTACCCATACCTCACCGAGCGTTTCCGTTGGACCAACGTGATAGGTGAACTATGTATTATGAAAAAAGAGTGTATGTATATGTATGGCCGAGGAGAAGAAATGACAAGAAACTTCAACAGCAACAAATCTTTTAAATCAATGAAGGTATATATCAACTTATTTAATAACTAGAAGAACACATTTAATACCAGACATTTTTAACATTAATAAATATAAAGTCAGCTTGGTTTGTTACGATTATAAATGATTATCACGTGCTCAGCGGTGAAGGGAAACATCGTGAGGAAACCCACATTCTCGAGAAATGCATTTTCTGAGGTATGTGACCTAACGTGTATTGGGCTGGTTTTCCCTTCGCGAGTTGGAACGTCAGACAGGCAGTTGCTTCTGTAAAAAACCGGACCTGTCAAATCTTCAGGTTAGTTAAGCGGACCCTGTGGAAAACGGGATGATGCTAGGAAGATGATGATGAAATATAACTATTTGTTGACGAATTATGGGTTTGTTCTGACATGTTGCGTGTGACAATCAGCAAAATCTGTGGAGCAGTTCTGTTGACGAGTTTTTTTTTTTTACTAAGACGAATTAAGGACATCGTATGACACCTTACCTGTATGACTGCATCAGGCCTAGCGAGAGTCCTCTCGATCTCGTCCAATGTTCTGTTCTTGACTGGCGACCCGTTGATCTCCAGTATACGGTCCCCGATGTGTAGTGTTAGTAGACCACATGCTGAGTCGATCCTAAACATGAACAAAAAATTAACAAATGAATGAATGAATATTACATAATTACAGAAGACACCATCTAATTTTATTTTCAGTTACACCTGTCCAATGGCCTCCGTGGTCCAGTGGTTGTGCGTTGGACTCACGATCCGAAGGCCCCGGGGCCGAATCCCGATGGGGACATATCACAAAAAATCACTTTGTGATCCCTAGTTTGGTTAGGACATTACGGGCTGATCACCTGATTGTCCAAAAGTAAGACGATCCGTGCTTCGGAAGGCACGTTAAGCCGTTAGTCCCGGTTAATATTTACTGATGTCTGGGGCGTTGTCAGCTCAATAATAACCCTGACACCAGGGTTGATGAGGTTGGTATAAGAAGAAAAAGAAGTTACACCTGTCATTTTCCTATCCGCTGGAAAGGAAAACCGTGTGTTAGGCTGCCTGTCCACAAAAGCGGAGCGAGGCAGAGACGCAGAGGCGGAGCGGAGAAACGGAACGGACGAAATATCAATCAATACAGGGAGTTGCGATCTAGTTTGTGCGATCCTGTTGGTTGATATTTCTCCGGTTCTCCGCTGCGCTGCCTCGCTCCGCTCCTGTGGACAGACAGCCTTACGACAATATAATTCTAGATATATATATAGAACTTGAAGGAAAACATCGCGAGGAAACCCATATTCCCGAGAAATGCGTTTCGAAGGTATGTGATCT
Organism: Pectinophora gossypiella; assembly: GCF_024362695.1. Taxonomy (NCBI): domain Eukaryota; kingdom Metazoa; phylum Arthropoda; class Insecta; order Lepidoptera; family Gelechiidae; genus Pectinophora; species Pectinophora gossypiella. Next base: position 9,975,934 of record NC_065423.1, read on the forward strand.
AACCTGCATTGGGCTGGTTTGACCTCCGCGGGTTTGAAAACTGGACCACTCAAATCGTCAGGTTAGGTAAGCGGACCGCGAGAGAAACGGGTTAACGCTAGGAATATAATATGACATATTAGAACTTACTTCAAATGCACTTCACATACTCGTAAATGATTGCAAACTACACACCGACATTAACACGAAACATAATAAATTTCGAATCCCAGTCTAAACGAATAATTTTCGAACTTATTTTCGAATTATTGAATTATTAACCTAATTTCATACGAAGGCAAGTGATCAGCCAATCGCCCATGCATTTACCCCATTAGGAATGACGTAAGCAGTAATACAAAATACACTTACACTCCACAAAACACCAACAAGAGAAACCTCACACGTAGCAAGCACACACAGAAAACAAAATTGGAAAACGAATAAATAAATAGCAATAAATCATATACTCGTAGAAGCGAACTAGATTTAGACTTCCACGAACTAACTACACTACTCCGCTTTGTCAATTCTTTGTAACACACACGCGTCATTATGTAAATATTATATTTTCTGGATTGATGCGCAGTGACTCATGTTGTATGCAACTGTGATAGGGAAAAATGTAAATGCGACGTAATGTATTGATAGCAGATAAATAACGGCCTCCGTGGTCCAGTGGGTGAGCGTTCTGCTCACGATCCGGAGGTCCCGGGTTCGAATCCCGGTGGGGACTAATTACTTTGTGGTCCCTAGCTTGGTTAGGACATTGCAGTCTGATCACCTAATTAACCAGAAGTAAGACGATCCGTGCTTGGGAAGGCACGTTAAGTCGTTGGTCCCGGTTACTACTTACTGATGTAAGTACGTAGTCGTTACTTGAGTCACGTCAGGGGCCTTTGGCGAAAGGGGACGGAAAGATAATTTTGATAAATTCAGATAATAATAATCCGTTTAGATCTGAAAAAAAAGTAAATATTTGGGCAATGGCACCGATTCCTGCAGGCACCTCCGAATATTATTTTAAGTTATACCTGTCATTTTCTTATTCGCCGAAAAGGAAAGGGACGGATAATTAACAACTGTTAATTTTAAAATGAATGAATAACCCGGCTCATATGTAATCCGTTTGACGTGTGCTGTCAACTTAATTCCATTGCGTAATTGTCCTATATACAATTTTGGAAAGGTTTTTAAACTTCTGCTTAAAATTGACATGTGTTCCATAAATTTTATGCCTGTCGATTACCTGTCCTTTTCTTTTTAGGTGGATAAGAATATGACAGGTATACTTAAAATAAAATTAGATGGTGTGTACTGAAATCAGAACCAATTTGCTTCTAAAATGGACTAAAAGTAAAACAATATCACAGTTCATTTTATCTTAACGTGAGTGACGTGCCTGCTAATGTGTACCTAGATTTATCATTTGTGTATTTCCCAAATCAACTACGAGTTATTTATATGATGACAAGTGTTTATTTCTATGTTTGTACAAGCGAGATGGATGGCCTAAGTAAAACAGAGCAAACAATTTACAGAATATATCAAGGCGATGCGGTATTTGAGAAAGTGTTATCAGAGGGTTCAAAGGCCACATTGAAGCAATTAATCTAAAAAGCAATATTGCTATTTGACATTTGGTGACGTAGCACTTTTATATAATTTTGCTTTTTAGATGATTTGCTGCGATGTGGCCTTTTTAACGCCCCCAGGGCTCATGATCCGTGGTGCCAGATGTTATAAATGATATTAGTTCAGTGCACTAAACTTCTCATCAAAAGAATCGAAACACTTCGCGAGTTTCGCTAGAGGATCTAGTGTTGTTGCGCGTCAAGTCTCCACTTGACAACAATTGATGCTCAACTAACGATGCTCTCCAAACAAACAACAAGCCCATGGTATAAAAAAAACAGGTATGCTCAATCCTATGACAAGCCGCCATTGCTAGCCCATCGATGACGTAAGTGTTACCATTAAATTGGTATCTCCAACATTCTAAAGACGTAAATTTTACTATTGAGAATTAAGAGAATTACTGACTAATTACTAATACTTGTCACATATTATAAATATTTTACTAAAAGTTCAAAATTTCTTTGCAAAGTAAATTAAAAACATTGGTCGTGGGTAATTTATTTTTTACAAAATGGCAACGCAGGGTGGGGTGACGTCAGCTGGGCTAACCTTGAAATGTTAGCTGTCACTTTTGAGCATACCTGGTTTTCTTATACCATGCTCTAAACAAACAACAAGCCGAGCTACATGTTGCGCTTCAGCTGGCAACGTCGCGCGCTGTTGTGCAACGTTGCCGTATATGTTGAGCGTTTCCAAATTCAAATATAAAATGTAGTTAAGTTATTTTTTGTCAAAGAGTAAGTCTGGCAATTCAGAGAGGCAATGTTGCCAGCTTGTTGGGGACCTTACCTCGATTTGATTTTTTGATGAGAAGTATATGTATGAACATAAGTTACAATGTGTGTATGAATGTTAGTACCTATGGCACGTGAGGTGTATGCAGGCGGCGAGCGCAGCGCGGAGCAGCGCGCGGCCCAGTGACGTCAGCTTGTCTGCGCACCGGCTGTGCACAGCGCAGGTTACATGTAGCGTGATGATACAGTTATACGGCATTTATGGGAGATGTTACATGAGAATCTTCTTACAGTTGTGTCGACGAGTCTTCCTCGAACTCAGCTCAAAATTGGTATTCTTATACGGCGTCTCAATCTTAACTCGAATATACTCCATTAAGGTTGAGTGGAGGCACGACGTCATTATATTTGTTACCAGTATTGTACAGCTTTAGTTTCTGAGAATCTTGAAAGGATTTCCATTTTTTTTTAATGAGTTTAACGGCTCTGGCCTGGTAGCCTTTTAAGCCTGTCATTATAAGGAGTTTCCAATGGCATTCGTGTAGCCATGTTTATTTGATATTGTAAAGGATAGTGTGCACTATCAGAGTTGTTTTCTCATTTCTTTGTTATGCGCATGCACATTGAAAACTTTTGCAATTTATGCCAGTTTGGTCCATTTAAAATATTGATTAGTAGGAGTGATTTGGTGGTAGATACTTCAAATTTAATTGCTCTCAATTATGGTATTGTCTTTTATTCATGGCAACCCATTAGTATGTTATTGCTATCCAAAATTATTATGAAAGTTGATTTAAAACTTATGAAAATGACTACCTATTAAGTATTTTTTTATACAGGGTATTAGTGACACCATAACGAAAACAATTCGTCTATTTGATTGTACTAAAAACGGTGGGAGGTGTTTTGTTGCGCTGCAATGTAATTATATGCAGCTCAAAGCACAATATGGGACAGAAAATAATTAATACACTAAAACTTTAATTAATTGTCCGACAGAAAATTCAACTTGATATCAACTCAGGATCATGTTTTCCTTGCGTTACTAACACCCTGTATAGTATTAGTAGAACGATTATGAAAATTGTGAGTGTGGATTCACTTACTGCGTGACAGTGAGCGCGCCCCCGTGCGCGGGCTGTAGCGTGAGCGCTGAAGCGGGCACGTCTAGAACGCGGATAGCGTGAGGCCGGCGGACCGCGCCGCCCGGGGTCGCGCTGTAGCAGCCGCCGCTGTAAGGAACATACATCATGTAGGTATACTAGGGTTGCCACCTTTTTTAAAGGACATTATAGTTTTTTTTTCGCAAATGGTCTTTGAAAGAATTGAATCACACTCACCAGTAAAGGTTTGACCTCTCGACGAGCGCGTACGGCTCCCCGTCCTCGATGTGCGCTGCGCACGCAACGCACGCGAAACACTCCGGGTGGAAGCGATGCTCGCCCGCTGACATCACTGGGCCCGTTATCACCTGCAGTCAATATTATTATTACTAGCCCATTTGATCCCCCTGCTGGGAAAAAGGATCCCCTGCTGGGAAAAAGGATCCCCTGCTGGGAAAAGGGATCCCCTGTCGGGAAAGGGATCCCCTGCTGGGAAAAGGGATCCCCAGCTGGGGAGAGGGATCCCCTGTTGGGAAAAGGGATCCCCCTGCTGGGAAAAGGCCTCCCCCATTTCTATAAGTCGCGGTCCCTTTCGACCTCCATCCAGACCCTTCAATACCATCAAGATCACGCCATCTTTACCCATCCCGCGGTACCCAATACGTGGTGATCCTTGCCCATCGTTCAAGATGTTCAGTACCACTTCAGTCTGGCGGTTTTATTCTTCTTCTTATCGTGTTGGTTATGAATGAATTTTGAACCTCATCAACCCTGGTGTCACGGTTATTATTGAGCCGCAACAGGCCCCTGACATGACTCATGTAACAACTACATACTTACACTAGTAAGTAGTAACCAGGACCAATCTCCAATCTAGCTCGACACCATACAATTGCCCCATGGCCATGTTCGATGGTGTTGTTACTCTATGTATTCAAACGTAACACATCCAGACCTGACCACACTGCTGACAGCTCTCCCCGTATCGCGCCCAGTAGTCTGCCTGACAGAACAGCAGGCCCGCCTTCTCGAAGTACCAGGACGACAGCGCCGCATCGCATACTGAGCACCTGACAAATTCAATTAACATACAATACAACATAACATACATAGCATCGCACCTGTATCCTCAAAACGTGCAGGTGTGTGCTATGTCAAAGTCCCAGGGGGCCAGACTATTGCCATTAACCGGGCACAAATCCTTGAAACCACAACATACATAGCAGGGATGTTAGGGAGCTTCGTAACCGTAACCGAAACTATCGGATATCCGTTATAAAAAATCATCCATAACCGAATCCGAAATAAAAGTTTCGGATAATATCAATATTGAGACACGTTATGACAACTTGTTTTGATCAGCTGGGCGCTGCCATGCCAGTGCAAACAATGCGCGCGGCTTGTGTGTTGGCACTAACTTAACTAACTATATAACTTTTGTTGTTATAAATAAAACCACTTTATTGCCTATATGTATTTTACTTTTGAAATTCCTTAAAAAATTAATCCATATCCTTAAACATATCCGGTATAATAACCATTCTTAAATCCGTATCCGAAATTTCATATCCATAACATCCTTGGTACATAGGTACAGAAATAGGTCTCAAAAGAAATCTCGCGACTTATTGTCGGACATATCTGTGGACACTGTGAGTGTTGTGTGTCGAATAAAAAATAGTAGTTACCACAGAATAGAAAATGAAGTGTGAGGATGGAACTGATGAGTTAACAAGAAACCACCTGCATCCACTTTTAATATTATACAATATAGTGCCAGTCTGTTACCAATAATTAGCATCATATTACGGAATTCAGTCAAAAAAAAAATCAGAAAAAAAAAATATATATTACGGAATTGATCTTTAATTGACTTGAAATATGTCTAAAATTATAGAATTCATGGATAATAAGTTTTCTTTATCATTCCCAGCATATTTTTGTACAGCAAAATAATATTAAATATGTGATATATTTTATATTGGCGGGAACTTGCATTGTTTCAGGCATATCTTGTTCATTTAAGTATAATTAGTCTGTAAGTTCTACAAATAAAATAATTAAAATATATTTCACTATAATTATTTTGTTTTTTTTTTTAAATTTAGGGTTGCTTATTAGCTTGCTTTTGACAAAGGGTTCCCCTAAGCCTACCACTTCACTCAGTTTTATGTCAATCTTCACCAGTGTGGTATAACCACAACAACACAGTTATTACCTAAAGCAGTCTTTATGCCAGTCCTGTCCGAGTGCGGACACATATTCTGCAGCACCAATGTCATTTAAGCACCCCGCACAGCTGAGGGATCCTGAAATACAAAGTAAACAATCAATAGTAGTTTGGCAAATAACTGCTTATGGTCTGCCCCTCTATTGCATGTTTAGACACTAAAATTTAAAAAAAAAAAAAAAGGTAACTAAATATATACATAAATAACAGGATGTAGTGTGGGACACTACAAATTTATCAACTTAATTGATCTGCACTAGCATACCCCATGTTTGGGTAAAAGAATGAATTGTTAATTTAATGTTTTATTATAGAGGTTTTGTTTTGTATGAGTACTCATAGACATTCATATTGACAAACTAATTATACCTATTGTTTGAACAGAAGCAATTAGGCATTTAAGTATACATTATTAATTAGCTGCAAACAACTGCTAAGTTATACAAGTTATTTTTTGTTGTGAATAATATTACTAAGGTGGTAGAAATTCTAATATTTTCTAGAGCTTTAGGTTACTTAGTTGCAAATAATCATATTGCACAACTTTATTAGTCGAAATAAAAATCCTTCAACAGAATAGCCGTAGGAAATGCGGAAATGAACATGTTTTGAAACAAAATCCTTGATTCGACAATTTAACTCTAGTGAATAGGAACGACGTTATATTACAATAAATCCTGGTATTATATGAGGATAATAGAAGATTATACTACATAAAAGCGAGGTTGAGGCAAACAAAAGATAATTTACTATGGGAAACAAGATTCGCCCACACAATATATTCAATGACAAATGCGACTCAAAACATGAACAAATATTTCCGTTTTCCACAGCCTTCCGGGACACAAAAGTGATAGACCTTACCTTTACTATTAGGACCCTCCATTTCATTTCAAAAACTGGATATTTTACATTTAAAAACTTGGAAAAAACTAACACAAAATTCCATTTACATGATTCTATTCTATACGCGAGTGACGTCGTCGTGATTGACATTTAGACTACAGTGTTGTCATTTAATAATTATTTTTTTTTTGTTTTTGTTTTCCCCGAAGGGTAAGGCAAAGGGAACTATGCCCATACAGCCATGTCTGACGTATTTTTTTTCTTGATGATTAATGAAATGATGAAAGGTGATGATGATGAAACCTAAGCCCCCACCCTCGGAGTAGACTCCTACTCCGAACCCCAAACGAATTAACTCAAAAGTCCGCATAAACTTTTGAGTTATGAAGCGGCTTCCTGACACGAAGCGAAAATAGGCAGATACACTTTGTTTATTGAATACTCCAATATAATAACACTCGCGAATGTCTTCCGACTAACTTAATGCGATCATTAACCACAAAACACCACTTCGTATTAATTATTTAGATTATTCAATGAAGAAAGCAACTGTCCCGTTCCCGTCTCCCGCCAAAAAGCCTCCTGTCATTTAATAAAAATGTTTCCCTGAAATAAAGAAAATAAAACTTCGGGTACTCGTGGGTTTTTTAACCGTCGGTTTTGATTTTTTTTTAAATTCACAGAATGAAAAATATTTTATTTATTCATTACAAATAAAAGATAAATATTAGTACTTTTATTCAGGATTACTTATAAAAAACGTGCATTAGCAAATTTTAATCCAAGGTTTTAATGTTTCTCGTGAACCTCGTGCCTCTTCTTATACTTGTTCATCCTGACTTTCACTTTGACGAGTACTTCCATACGTTTCAGCAAATCATTTAGTTCCTCGTCCTCTTCTGAAGAACCACTGTCGCTGTCTTCTTCATTGCTATTGTCTTCTTCAGATTCTGATTCTGGAGTTGGGGTGGTTGGTGCCTCAGTAGTTGTCGGTTGCTCAGTAGTGGTAGTAGTAGGTTGCTCAGTAGTAGTAGTAGTGGGTTCCTCAGTAGTGGTGGTAGTGGGTTCCTCAGTAGTGGTGGTAGTGGGTTCCTCAGTAGTGGTGGTAGTGGGTTCCTCAGTAGTAGTCGTCGTTGGCGCCTCAGTGGTTTCATCTTCTTCGTTAAGGTTCTCGAAATCTATTCCAGTGATCTCCTGGAACCAACCAAGGAACGGTCCGGGACGAGCGAATCCTGCACAAAAAATATGTATACTTATAATACAATTCGTCACATATAAGTTTATTCTTCAAATATTTGTATTATGCTGGCAACATTAGTGGGTGCTCTAGTTTTTAACCGACTTCAAAAAAGAGCAGGTTCTCACTCTCAATTTCGCAGATTTCTTTTCTTTATTAAGTAAACACAATAATTTACCTCCTGGTAAGCCGGAGTGGCAACCAAACTGTCCGCCGGCGACGAACGACGCGATTCCAATGAGGGTGGGCAGGCCATCCTCTGATGTCAGCACTAGTGGACCGCCACTGTCTCCCTGAAAACGAAAATAGTAAGTAAACCGAATACAGTACCGCATTGCATTTGCGGGAGAAACATAATAGAATAGAAATCGTAATTTATGTCCATAAATAAACGTTTATTGTTTAATATTCGTCAAGAACATCTATGTTCTTGCAAAAGCAGCATTTTATTGGTAAACCTTTTAACGAATCTAGTTAAACGTGTTCCAAAAATCCCTCTTCTCAGTTTATTGTACACAGAAACAAGAACAGAAAGACAACCTGAATTTACACAGAAGACATAAATGGTTCAGCTTATTTCTAACAAAAATCTCTTCCAGCACACAAGAATAGAGACAAACTCAAACTAAGAGAAAGAAGATACGCGTGTACTTACATTAAAATATTATTAAAGTTCTTTTGTTTCACGTTACTAACGTTCTTTTGTTTTTGACAATGATTAATTGTAAATGCCTCGGATGGCCGGATGGCTCTTGTGTCGTTACCTGGCAGACAGACTGCGAAGTGACGTTGAAGTAGCGAGCGCAGATGGTGGTGGACGTGATGAGGGATCCGAAGGTGGCTGCGCACTGTGCGTTGGTTACTGTGCGCAGGTACACCCAGTTTAGAGTCTCCGGAGATGCGCCTAGAACATATCGTCATGGTCATAACGTATGTATCCATAGGTATTCTTTTGTGTTGATGTTTTGTTTTTTTCTGAAGTTGAGGGATTACCCGTCCTTTTCCTTTTCCGCGGATAAGAAAATGACAGGTATAAAATGAAATTAGATAGTGTCTACAGGAATCAGCAACATTACGTTAAACTGCAAAAGTCCAATCAGTTTCTTTCAAAGTAATAAATTAACTGGTTGCACTTAAGACCTCCTGGTTACATGTCGTTTCTGTAATAGACCAAAAACACCACCAAACAAAAACATAAATTTTATAATTGCGACAACTATTGGTTCATAATTTCACCACTGTTTGCAAATAATTCGCTGGGCTCAGTGACTGAACTTTTGCTCTTTGATTGGAACTAGGTAGTTAGATATATCTATCTATCTATATCAGCCTATATCCAATTTTGGACATGGAAGAGGCCTCTTCCATGTTTTTCCACTTCCAACGATCTTGGGCTATCGACATCCAGTCACATCCTACGTGCCTTGAGATGTCGTCCTTCCATTTCTCCGGGTCCATCTTTCTTTGATCAGTAAGATATGTATGGAAAGTTAATATGAATATGAGTAGTTTACCATTAGTCCAAACCCTGCCGAACCCGCTAGCGATTACCACATCGCCATCGTAGGTACGGAACGCGTCCGCCGACGACTGCACGCGGATGGACTGCAACAAATCTGGAAACAATAAGTCGCAATAGTCTTCTTCTTCTTTGCGAGTCGATGGCGATCGATACTAAATTTTTGCTGACCAATAATTGACCACGCTTACGGCATTGTCAGTGCAATAGTGTTGCAATAGCATAAATTATCCATACCATACAGCAGGAGTTATATCATGTTATGACGAGCTGATGACCCCATGTTTTGAAGAATAAATAAATAAAATGCTCGATTACTCGCATAATACATTCTTATAGAGAAACACGGGCCTCCACGTTGACGGAGATCTGTGTTGCTAAGTACATTCCCCCTTATGTCCTTTACCTACCTTTTTTTTGACGTGACTTATTGTAAATTTGCCACAGATGGCATTAACTACTTGGCCGGACAAATGGGGAGCGCTGAAGGCTCTCACCCGGTACAACGATTAAGACAGCAAGCCTGAGGATGCCCAGTTGGGCACGAACCTCAGCTCAGGGCGTCGTCTGAGAGGAAAAATATTTGAAAGAATTAATCGACCCTAGCGGGTCGATAGCGATAGGCGCTGATTGGGGGAAATCGTCGACCACGCTGGCGGGGTCGGTATCAGGGTCCTGAAGTGTTTGGTGTCGCGAGCTGATTAGCTGCCTCTACGGCAGTAATCGGGTCGTTACCTACCGGTATAAACAACAGGAACCCTAAGCTTGACCATAGCGACGTCGTCAGATTGTACGACGTCGGGGCGGCTGCTGTCGAACGTCGGGTAGTTGTAGTACTCCGTCGACTCGCCGATGTACTGCGGAGTCGTCATGTGCGTCACTCCGGCACGGATCACCATTGTTACACGTCTGATGGGGATAAAGACGAGTAAGTCTTCTTCTATCGTGTGGGTTGTGAGGTGGAGTACCAACCTCATCAACCCTGGTGTCAGGGTTACTATTGAGCCGCCAAAGGTGTCACATGGCTCGTGTAACGACTACTCACTTACATCAGTACATAGTAACCGGGACCAACGGCTTAACGTGCCTTCCGAAGCACGGATCATCTTAATTTCTGACAATCAGGTGATCAGCCTGTAATGTCCTAACCAAACTAGGGATCACAAAGTGGTTGTTGTGATATGTCCCCACCGGGATTCGAACACGGGGCCTCCGGATTGTGAGTCCAATGCTTAACCACTGGACCACAGAGGCCGTGGAAGATGGCACTACCCAACGTCAATAGCCGTCTCTCCAAGAGACTTCTGAATTTAAAGAGGTCTCAACTAAGACAGTGCCTTCAACACACGGTACCTTCAACAAACATCTGTTCACACTGGGTGTCACAGACAGCCCCCTGTGCAGAGCCTGGAGGCGGAGGAGACAGCGGCTCATGTTCTACTGGAGTGTGGAGGAGTCGCCAACACCAGGCCAGGCACCTCGGCCTGACGGGGTCCCTGAGTTGGTCAGCAATGTCAAAGGACTGTTAGACTTCCTTGAGGAATTAGGCTGGCTCGGGAGTAATCCAGCCGTTTCAGGTATCACAGGTGTGTACTATAGACCTTTGCCTACCCCTTCGGGGGAGCTTGGTGTTATGTTCACAGTTTACTTCAGGTGCTTAGCTGTATACTCACGAGGCGGTACAGTGCGCGGCTGTGAGCACCCACTCGCGGTGCACGATGGAGCCGCCGCAGCCGGTGACGCCACCGGTATGGTCCACCATGCGGAGTCCCACTTGCCACGGGTGCTGCCCGGGCGAAGCCTCCCAGCCTGACACTATGCGGGAGACTGGTGGTCCCGCTGACGAAGCTGGAAATTGGATCGTGTACTAGGTTCCAGATAAATTATGAAATTCTGATTACTAAATAAAGACACATCTAAAACTAACGAAAACATTTTCTTTTCTCTATTTAACAGCCTCCGTGGTCTAGTGGTTAGAGCGTTAGGCTCACGATCTGGAGGTCCGGGTTCGATTCCCGATGGGGACATTGTCGAAATCACTTTGTGAGACTGTCCTTTGTTTGGTAAGGACTTGAATCACCTGATTGTCCGAAAAAGTAAGATGATTCCGTGCTTTGGAGGGCACGTTAAGCTGTTGGTCCCGGCTATTAGCCGTAAAAACACCTCCACCAACCCGCATTGAAGCAGCGTGGTGGAGTATGCTCCATACCCCCTCCGCTTGTTTGAGGGGAGGCCTGTGCCGAGCAGTGGGACGTATATAGGCTATTTATGTTACGTATGTTCTCTATTTAACTTATTTATGAATTTGAAACAGAAAAGCGTAATAATAAGTCCACAGTGTACTTTTCCAAACAAATTCCATAGTAATTTCGTGGTTTGACGTTTAGTAAAAAGTAACTGATTTGACTAGTTACAGCCTATTCTTATTATAAAACAGTGTATATCGTTGAGGAGGGCTGTTATGTAATGTTAAATAAGTACCTATATCACGCCTCAAGGAGGAACCAGTCGAGCGAAATATCTAAAATCCGTACTCGCAACATCCTCTACAAAGGACACTAGATGCCTAATGTGATAACATTTCTTATAAGTATTTGTGAGTTTACTTGGTTATAACTTACCTTTAATCGTTTGTTCGATTACATTTTCAATAAAATCGACTTTGACGGTTTCAGCTATCACCTGTCGAATAAATTACTAAAATTAGTATTTATTTGTAGAACCTAATAAAATCAATTCATCAATTAGAAAAGAAAATTAAACGGATATATTATTATTAGGTCTTCTTCTATCGTGTGGGTTATGAACCCTGGTGTCAGGGTTATAATTGAGCCGCCAAAGGCCCCTGATATGACTCATGTAACGACTACGCACTTACATCAGTAAGTAGTCACCGGGACCAACGGCTTAACGTGCTTTCCGAAGCACGGATCGTCGTTACTTTCGGACAATCAGGTGATCGGCTGTTAGGAGATTACAGGCTTGTAATGTCGTAAATCTATACCGTTAATCTTTTACCAAACGTACAAAATTTCCTTGCAAAGTAAATTAAAAAAAAATGGACATGGGTAATTTATTTTTTAACGAAATGGCAACGCAGTGTGTCAACGGATGACGTCAGCTGGGCTAACCTTGAAATGCTAGCTGTCACTTTTTAGAATACCTTCTTAAGGTCTTCATATACCATGAGTAATTCGAACCATTATATTTTTTTCTTACCTGGCTGAAAGCTATAGTGAGAAGGATAAATGTTGCCACCCTCGCCATCGTTAGTGCACTGACCAGCCGAAATCCTATCAAAATCAGTATAGCAATCTGGATTAGCAGCGCAATCAAAATAATCCACGATAATCCCTTAATACTGATAAAGTTGACTAATTAGTTAGCTAATTCCTAGCACGCTTGATTTGTGTTTTTTTATTTAAACATTCCTGCTGTTTCTACATCCTAATTTTATTTTAAGTTTTACCTGTCAATCCTGTCGTTTTCTTATCCAACAGATGACAGGTATAACTTTAATAAATAAATAATAAATAAAATTAAGTGGGGGGTGTCAGCTAGAATTAACAACATTATATTTAGGCGTCGTTTATCATATTCTCCTCAGTCCTTCGGAGAGCACGAGGTAAACCAGTCGGTCCTGGTGGTTGGTTGTTAGTCGTTAAACAAGGGTTGCGTTGACGAATAAAAGGTTGACTTTTTAAGTGGTTGGATTACACATGGGATTGAGTTAAGATGAGAGAGATATCCGAATCAGAGAATGACTCGACTCGGATGTTGATGGGTATTTGCCAGGACTAAAATTAGCTTCATCTCTTTTCAAATTAAGTTTGTCTCTGCCCGAATAGGCACCAAAATCTCTTAAAATGTACAAACGACCATACATACAAACTTTTCTTTCAATACCTACTCTTGAACATTTCGATGACGTCGCATGACGTATCACTAAACATCATCTATACATAAAAGTAAACAAATAAAAGAAAAACAAGTGAAGATACTACTTTGAAAAAAAGATCTAATCGTAATTATTCAGAATATCACTTTCCGTGTTAACAAAAGGATAACATAATATGTTTTGGATTATGATGTTAATCCACGTATGACTGAGATAAGAGTGATTGAAATATACACGAAACGTGCCTTTTTTGGCTATTTTAATTAATACAAATAAATCACAATGACGTATTAAAGATGGTTGGCTGATTTTATTGATGACGTCACTAGGACGGTGTTTCCATACAAAATCAAAAGGACACTTTTTTGACATTGGCACTAGCCCTAGTGCCATCACAAAAAAAGAACACTTTCGTTTCTCATTTGACTATGGTGGAAAATAGCCAATTAGTGCGGGGCGGAGTGGCTGTTCTAAACGTAGTATTCTTCTTTATTCTGCTAGTACTTAAATAAGCAGCGGCAACTGTCAGTACTATTCAGAGGCGAAGGACAGGAGTCCTAGTACGGCATTGAAATAGACTATTCTGGGCGCAATCACACTCACGTCAGACTGGGTACTGCGGGGCGGAAGGCAAGAGGGAAACCACTGCCCTATTTGTCCCTAAAAAGTAGCATGGAGAATGCTACACCGACAAGAGCGTGGCTCTTAAATTAGTGAAGATGATGTGATGAATATTTATCGTGCTCAGAGACACAAAGTATAATGATGACTGACATAAGAACGTATTATTCTATATGCTATGTATGTAAACAGGAGACTGATCAAACGTCAGGGTAAAATAAAACACATTAAAAATATTCTATACATTTATAAAACACTCAGTGCAACAATATATGCAGTCTTTGACAACCGACTGCAAGTCGAGTCTATGACAAATAACATATCACATCTATTCGATTGTAATGACTACTAGGCCGGTACTACGCACTCGGTGAGATTGTAACCGAAAGTATTAGTGGTTAAATATATATTTTTTTCATATTTATTTTAAGTATAGACTCCGACACCAATGAGTTATTAATTTAAGTGCAGTTTGCACTAACCCAGTTGGCTCGACCATTATAGACGGCAATACGGCTCGCCACCTATCACGTTGGCCTAACAGAAAGCTCGGCGAGGTGTTGGTACTTAGTTAGCGATGGATGTACTTCTGACTACCACAAAAATATAATCGTAAGCTTATGTTATGATTTTTAAGTATAAAAGTATCCACGCTTTGCACGGAGAAGAGTTTCTGACATAAAAAATAGGGTAGTTTTACAGTTTTCTATCTAGGTAGGTACTTTTATCTACACAATATGATATAAAAGTTATAAATATGAATTTGGGAGCATGATTCGGACTTTACAACATCATCGAGCGCTTAGCATAACATATTTATTGGCCCGGAACACTACTTAGTAATAATTTAATTTTAACACTGGTAACACTAGTTCCATATTGTATAATCACCGAAAGTATTTGAAACACTGAAAAAATAAACAACATAAAAGAATCCTTTCCAAAAGAGATTTTATCACGAGAATCTGTCTTCTATAGAAAATATAAATAAAAGTTTAGGCATTTTAGGCCACAGTTTCAATATCATAACAACGTATTTTTTTATTTTATATTTTCTAAAATTTTGTGCTGGTTTCTAGTCTAAGTGGAAAATTATAAGCTCTTTTTTATTCTAGAAATCCTATAGTTTACAGTTATTAGATAAATATTTAATAGTAAATTACTTGCTAGTAGGAAATCTGACTTAACAAAACATACATTTTTGGTAAATTGGAAAATAATATAGAAGAAAATAATTGTAGTCAGTGAACTGACAATGGCTTTTTTTGTCACTATGTTCATTAATTTTTCTTTTTTTGTAGGTTTTATAGGCCGGCCTGGTAAACTCTTAGACCATATTGCAATTAGGCAGCAACTAGGCCAGGCAAAAAACACACAAACGAATATGGCAAAAATATTTTGCAAAAAAAAAAAACAACTGTCTAAAATCTAAAATCACTGACTACGATTTTTTTTTCTTCTACTTCAGTAAAAAAAGAAGTCGTTTTGGGAAGAACATATTACGGAAGAGAAAAAAATATTTAGTCCAATTTAGCCTTCGAACAAGTTAAAATAATTTACATTTCTGCAACGTGCGCGTATACTCGTAAGAATAAAATTTTGTTCTAAATAGAAAAATAAACAAAAATATAACACCTACGGCTAATCATTGCCACATAGAAAATATTTCTTGTTTTGTGTCAAGGAAGACAAAGTTTCTGTCTCCATATGCCAAGATATGGGCGTCTCTCTACCCCTGCCTTGGTAAAAAAATAGCTACATGATATTCAACACACAACCTTATTTAGAATGTTAATGGCCCCGATTCCTGCAGTTATGTCCTAATTTTATTTTAAGTTATACCTGTCATTTTCTTACCCGCCCAAAGGGATAGGGACGGATGTTTGACAACTGTTAAGTTTAAAATGAATAATCCGGGTGAATAAAATAGACATCTCGCTTATATGAAATCCGTTTGACGTGTTCTGTCAACTTAATTCTATCGGGTTATTGGCAATATAAAATTTTGGAAGGGTTTTTTTTTTTAATTTTTGCCAAAAAATTGATGTGTGTTCCATAAAAGTTTTTGCCTGTCGATTACCTGTACCTTTCTTTTTCAGCGGACAAGAAAATAACAGGTATAACTTAAAATAAAATTAGATAGTTTGTACAGGAATCAGCACCGTTGAATACAAATAACTTCAACAAAAAACACTGCCTACCACACCCTTAAAAGATAAAAACATACGTCACCTTATTTAAAACTTGACCAGAAACATAAGAACCATTTCATTGAAAAAGGTCATTATTATTTTAGTCGGAAAATGACGTAGGTCTTATGTCTGTGGTCAGGCTTTACATGAAAATAAAATGCCACACAGAAATGTAACATAAATTAAATGCATAGAAAGGCATTTTGGTTAGACTTCTTTCGTATAAAAATGTGACCATTCTTTGAACGGATTACTTTTTATTTTGTAAACAAAGCAAAATTCGTGTGAAATTGGGCGGCTTCAAGATAACGTAGCCATTGGACAAAATCACATTCTGATGTGGTTGTCTTCAACAAAACCTCGATTTCTATCAATTAGTTTCAATCTCTGTAAAAATTGACACCACAAGTTTTGACCTGGGTTGAAACTAGTCTATTGGGTTGCGAGGTTTTTTTTTACAAAAATCACATCTGAATCTGGTTTTCAAAAAGGCGCTTACGGGGTTTTCACTTTAGGGCGACGACATAGGAATCATTATAAAGCACACGGTACACACACGTCGATTCCGCTTTAGATATTTCATAGAGAAATGGACACCCAGCTTTAGAGCACTTTTTAAGTGTTCTATGACAATCAGAAAAACGATTTTGGAATCGTCAAAATTGGCAAATTGGAAATACCTTTTCTTACAACATCATATACAAACAATTTGTGGACGACATATGTATTCGTTTGAATGTAATAATCTCGAGGAAGACCAAAATCCTACTTCTGTAGTCTCTGTAGTAAGCTCAGCAATCAGAAGTCGTATTTTATATTATAAACGTTAAGGTACAATTTTAAATTGTCTTTAAAAATATTCATTAATAATTTTTAATTTACGTAAGCGACAAATACGACTCTCTCTTTGCTATTGTATTTTATTTGGACACTACATACGAAAAGGAGGGTTATTTAATGTAGAATATTTATCGCTTAATAATCTCTAGACATGATAATGGTCAAATCATAATACATCTTCCCTTTCACCTGTAATTTTGATCATAAGTCCGACGTTTGAAA
This sequence comes from Pectinophora gossypiella, assembly GCF_024362695.1. NCBI lineage: Eukaryota > Metazoa > Arthropoda > Insecta > Lepidoptera > Gelechiidae > Pectinophora > Pectinophora gossypiella. Next base: position 9,992,993 of record NC_065423.1, read on the forward strand.
GTATCAAAAGTGTATAATCTCTAATAAATAGTTAAATATGCTGACGATGCGACCTATTTTGACACAAATCTTTTTGGTTGTCTTACTTTTTATTTTTTTCTTACATTGGATTCGATATTATAGATACTACTGATAACCCTATCGAAAGTATGATGATTCTCAACGTCAACTATCGTTTATCAAACTATCGATGGTTAAGAAACAGTAATCTTAACTCTTCCCGAAAGATCAATGTGCCAAAATATGACTCATTTTTTTATTAATAATAGGTATCTAATAATAATCATCATAGTAAATACACAGCAGCCAGTAACCTAGGCATCGTTTCACTATATATTTACAACTACAGGGGGGTTAAAAAGGCCACATTGAATCAATTTACCTAAAAAAGCAATATTGCTATTTGACGTATTCTGACATTGCGCACTTACTTTTATATGCGCAAATGGCTTATTGCAATATTTTTTAGGTGTATTGCAATATTGTGGCCTTTTTAGACCTGGGCGTCTAGACCTAGGTTCGTGATTATCATAAGTTTGTTGCAAGACATAAGCACCATACAAAACATTTAATTTTACGCCAATATGTATGTGTCCAATGACTTTATACCGCTGTAGAAATATCTGCGTTATAAATGTTTAACAACTTCAAGTCGCGTCGCGAACAAGCGCCATCTAGCGCATATTTTATGAACCAATTAGTTCGCTTAAGGTGTCAGTGTCAAAAATATTTGAAAATGTAACGTAGTCACCAAAAAATCTAACAGATGTCGCTAATAAGATTAAAAGATGAACTTTTTGGCTAATGTGTTTTATCATCTGTGGTATCACCATTGAACACATCCATTCGACATTAAGGACGCTACACACTTACTCGGCTCGGCACTTAGTGCTTGTCTGACTTCAACTTGTGCTGTCAGAAATGTGCCGGCCGAAAATTAGGATCATTTCAGACAGGATTATTTATAATTCGGATTATATGGTAAAGTATGTTTAGACTGGTAAACCTAAAGGTTTAAATAAAAAACCCAAAAAAAAATACAGAAAAATATAAAAGTTATAGTTGCCATGAAAGTTGAAAGAAATCTCAACTTCAATTTCTTATAATGCATGGGTGCATCGTTAAGAAACGACGGGTCAATGTGCCGAAAAAAATTTAAAAATAAAAATATTAAAAAAAAAGAAATATAACATATATTTGTCACTGTCTGAAACGATCTTTTATGTGCGCTAAACACGAATGACTATCATTGCTTGAACATTATAAAATTACATAATCTAATCAAAATATTTATGCTCTAAAACCGCTTTGTTACGTTGGAATCATTGTTGTCCCTTTACTGTGACTTGCAATAAATGATTATGACTTAATGTTTTACAAAGGGATGTCTCAGGTCATCGTATAATGTCACAATGACACGTACAAATATTTAAATAAAAAATCGGAAGACAACTATTTAAATAAAGATGGCCTTACCACGAAAAACTAAATGGATTGCCAAGCCAAATTGCATTTAAATGTCAATTAATTCTTGGGTGTCAAATTCTTGCTATTCTTCTCGTTTATTGGCCCCGATTTCTGCAGACACCTCCTAAATTTATTTTAAGTTATACCTGTCATTTTCTTATTCGCCGAAAAGAAAAGGAACGGATGATTAACAACTGTTAATTTTAAAATGAAAGAATAACCCGGGTGAATAGAATAGGCATCTTGCTCATATCCAATCCGTATAGCGTGTACTGTCAGCTTAATTCTGTCGGGTTATTGGCCAATATAAAATTTGGGAAAGGTTTTTTAAATTTCTGCCTAAAATTGACGTGTGTTTCGTAAATTTTATACAATACAATACAAATACACTTTATTGCACTAAAATAAAAAGAAATAATTACAAAAAGACTCTAGACCCACCTACCTACCTGTAGATTACTGGTCCCTTTCCTTTTTGGATAAGAAATTGACAGGTATAACTTAAAATAAAATTACATGGTGTCTACAGGAATCAGCACCATTATCTGTGGTAATACCGAAATACCAGCTCAAGAATATCCACTAAGCTGTAGTAAAATACTCAACCACTCGGTAGTAGATTTAATCATACCCTCGTCGAGTACATTGACATGGAAGTAAAGGATTTATTTTTAATAGTAAATGCAAAACATCGCGAGGAAATCCACATACTCACGAAACGTGTACCGTAGGTACGTGACCTAACCTGTAATTGCGATTTTCTCTTCGCGAGTTAAAAGGTCAGACAGGCAATCGCTTTTATAAAAAACCAGACCTGTCAAATCTTCAGGTTAGGTAAAGCGGAGCCTGTGGAAAACGGGATAATGATAGGGAGATGAGTAAATGCAACCAGCGAATGCAATTCAAAGGCGGAGTCCTACTTCCCCCACAACTCTTAAACATTTCTAGCGACATTAAAATTTCAAATTGTTCTGCACCTAACTACCAATGACTGGTAACTTAAACCCTATAATATTAAAGTTCTACCCGCACTTCATTGAATTACAAATATTTTATGATACCCGTCATTTTTGTACCTACCGAAAGCCGAAACGCTCCGATATGGCCGAAGCGTTTGTGTGTGGATAGACCTTTAAACATGACTAAAATTTTCAAGCTACACCTAAAGTAACGCTGACGTTCAATTGTTGTTTTGTTCACCGTAAAGAGCGAGAAAGTATTACATGTCAAAAGATATACCTAATTATGATATTTACGCTAAGACACAAAAAAAGCAAATTAAAACATTAGAACAATAATAACTTCTTTCAATTCTCATGTTATATTTTGCTACACAACAATATCACATGAGAATTTATGGAATGAAAAACAATTCTCGCCCAAAACATATCACTAAACAACAAGTCACGATTAACTAAGAAGCTTGCACTGTCACGAGCATTAAATATGTACTTTAGTACCGTGTCACATTTACTTTTCTGACAAATTGGACTGTAATTCTCATTGAATATCAAATTATGTTAATGTGACAGGGTTCTAAAATATATTATGCTCATGACTGCAGTAAAAACTGGACTCAACACTCAAACGCAAAAAATCTGTGCTTAAAATGCATGCTTGACGGAAACTTTTGCTTTGGAAGAAGCACATTGTCAATCCATCTCCAAACTACCGGATTCGGAATGCGACAAAATGAAGGAACCTTATAGTCTCCATCTTTTAAAGTGTTGACTCAAGTTTTACTCAAGCTTCAGCGTTCCTTCGTCATCTTCAAGCGTTCAACCTAGTCGCTCAAAGTCTAAAGAAGCATACAGACACCACATCCTGTAAAGCCGCATTCATAACGAAACTTAAAAGTTGGTAATATATCCAGACTACACAAGAACCAAATTAGAAGGCTACGGAGCATAAAACACGACGAATTTTGAATTGTTCTATAATTCCCCAGAAACTTTCGAAATATTCAAGAACCATTGGCAAATTTCAAAGAAATTCTGGAAAAGTCCAAGAGTTTCTGGGAAGTTTCAATAACTTCTGGAACAAAAACAAAACTTCCTGAAATTTATCCACAGCAATGCACAAAGCACTCCAGAACTTGGCGACATTTTGGCGATAAATACCGCATCCGCGATAAAATAAAAGATTGGCTTACAGGACGCGGTGCAAGTACCGCTCACCACCCTAGGTGTGCCGGCGTCGACATCAGCTGCGCTTGTCGCGGGCGCTGTCCGCGTCGCCGGCGGCCGCGCGGCTGCGGCTGCCGCTGAGCATTTTGAGGGCACCGAACGACATCAGGTAGAACCAGTATAGCTGAGGTAGCAGCAAAATGCAGATGGATATCTTGCAGCCGGTCGGCAGGGACTTTATTGCCTGGAAAGATGTAATCCTGGATTTGATGCGAGCTCAACTCATCACTACACTTTTGTGGACTAAAGATGATTATATCATTATTAGGGTTGAACTGTTATGATAAATCACAAAGTGCTAATCTAGAAATAGAAGCCAGTCTAAGATGATCAAAAATCAATCTCATTTTACTTTTCGACTTATACTCGAATTTTATTTATGAATTAAGTAACAATGAGTACGACGTTTGACTGCTTTTATTGATGACTTCACAGTATACCATTTCCATACAAACTCCAAAGAAAATTTTCGTTTTGACGTTTCATAAAAAGTATCTCATTTGACTTAGTTGTTAAGTAACCTATTGTAATCAATATCACTTTGACTGCGAAGGAACAACTAAAAACGAGATAAGCATTCTGGCTGGTCATCGAACTCGACATATCACAATAACGGTCCAAAACTACAAGATAACAGAAACAAATATATATTTCTCTAGTAATTTACAATTTGGTTGTTGGGTCATTGACTGAACGTCAGAAGTCCAGTCTCAAGGTCTATTGAGCGTAATGTGTTAGGTGTCAAACGAATGTCGGAAGGCCTTTGCCCAGCAGTGGGATCTTGTAGACTAGAATAGATTAGATTTACAATTTGACATGCTCGTGTTGAGAGTGACCGCACAGTTTCAGAGGGATACAGAAGTAAATACAATACTAGGATACAATACTAAAGATAAATGTATCCTTTGTATTTTAAAATCACTGTGGTCCTGTGGTGCCGGCTTGCTTCTCAGACGGGGAGCTCAAGTACGAACTCCGGTACCGGACCCGCACCAATCTGTTATTAATTTGTCTCAAGTGCATTTAGTGCAGTTTTCACTAACACAGTTGGCTCGACCTTTGACAGCGATACGGGTCACCATATATCACGTTGATATGTATTTTACAGCTATAAAGAGTATACAAACAAACAAACTAACCTCAAAATACGGCAAGCCCAGCACCCGACTGTACATGAGGCAGACATAAGGCAGGCTGACGACGCGGCAGAGGAAGAAAGTGAGCAGCATGAGAATCCCGTTGACCAGGTACGCCTTGGAAGCCTTCAGCCGCAGCCGCGAGAGGATGCCGCGCAGAGATACGAACGGGGTAGACAGCTCCATCAGGTATACAAAGCCGAACACGCAGTCACCGAGGCCGCCGCGGAGGTACTGGAATAATCAAAATCGAGATATTTAGCCAGTTATTTTTTCCTGTACAAAAAGGTCATCATTGTCAATTTAAGAGACACGCTCTTGTCGATGTGGCATTTTCCATTGCAGTCTATCAAAGGCCAATTCCTTGACTTCCCTATAAGACACGACGTTAACCTTTTCTTTAATCTGTTCCATGCAAACTCTTCTTGATCTTCCCCTTCCTCTCTTTCCTTCTATGATGTTTTCAAAAATGTAGCCTGGAAGAAATTGCTTTATGAGCAACAAGGCCGCGTGTTATGCCTTTCTGTATCTGTTGTCCTTCTTCTTCTTTTCGTGTCGATGCCAAAAAAGACGTTCACTTAGATAGATTTCTCCCAGTATTTGGCTACGGCAATGGCGTTGTCAGTAGCCTGCATCAAGTCCTCTCGTGTGCAGGTGGAAGCGCAAGAAGGGCATGTTATCTGATGTTCCATCTTCTGGGGAACCGTTCCGCACTCACACTCTAAGTTGAAATCACCTGTCAACCCCACCTGAACAGGTTTTCCTTACTCCGGCCAACCTGTGCCCGAAGCCTATTCAAGGATTTCCAGGTCGGCCATGGTATGTTGTCCTTTTTTGTGTATTTTATGTACACAACGGGTTCTCGATAAAGTAGTAGTAGGTAGTGGCCCGTCATCTACCCAGTTTTGGATGTAGGGCTCCTCTCCTCTTCTCCACTTCCGACGGTGTCAATAAAGTCATCATCATCATCATTATCAGTCGTACGACGCCACTGCTGGCATAGGCCTCCCCCAAGGATCTCCACGACGATCGGTCCTGTGCTGCCTGCATCCAGCGGCTTCCCGCGACTTCCACCAGATCGTCGATCCACCTTGTAGCGGGCCTACCCACTGAGCGTCGTCCGACACGTGGTCAATAAAGTATATTTATCTTATTTTAAAATTCAAGGTCTCCAAAAGAAATAATGTTTGTCTATCCAGAATATAGGATCCGACGATCTGGTGAAGGTCGCGGGAAGCCGCTGGATGCGGGCAGCGCAGGACCGATCGTCGTGGGGATCCTTGCGGGAGGGCTATGCCCAGCAGTGGGCGTCGTGCGGCTGATGATGATGATCCAGAATATATGTGATTTATATAGGACGTCTATTCGGGACACTTATCCGGCAGATAAGGGTTCTAGGGTTGATGAGATTGATGAAAAGAAGTTCCGGTAGATTTATTAGCAAGTAAAATCGTACTCGTATACTGGAATGCCTGCTGAATGAATGCTGTAACCTGGAACCTGACAGAGGGCAGCAGTAATGGTTAGTACTACAGAGGTGGAGGACAGGAGTGCTAGTACGGCTTTGAAATAGACTACTTTGGGCGCCATCCCACTCGGGTCAGACAGAGTACTGCGGGGCGGAAGGCAAGAGGGAAACCACTGCCCTATTTTTCCCTAAAAAAGTAGCATGGAAAATGCTACACCAACAAGAGCGTGGGTCTTAAATTAGTGACGATGACGCTGGAATGGACTTAAAGCGGTGGGGTGGTAATCAGTGGTAATTCGTAATATTTATTTTTGAATACCAAAAGTGGGTGTAAGGTAACAACTACAAGAAATGACTAAGCAAATCTTGACACACGTAAACATTATTATAATCTTATGAGACTGTGTTGATGGTAGGTTTTATCTAAGGAATTATTGAGGCTAGAGATATGATCTCACATGTTATGTTTGACAACCCGATTAACACCGATCCTCTGATTTCAAAAAGTATCAAGTAAACATACAAGGTTTTGAGGTTTATATGACTGTGCCGATTTTTACATACTGGAACTGAAGTTTTTAAGGCGGAGATATCTTCTGGGCTTTCTTTTAGAAAATTTTCTTACATATTTTTGGATACGTTGGGGGATCCTTTTGATAGGTTTAAGTTTGGAAGGTACAACGATGGCAAGGAACCTAAAACCGGCGATGAAGAGATCGTGCATCAGTATGACAGGAACTACTGAGTGCTCTTCATCACGACAACAGTAGAGCGGCGCCGTTCATTGACAGCTTTCGCTGGATTTTAGGGTTGTAAAGCTAAGTTTTGAGTTTTATGTGAATTTTCCGCCTGTTTACAAACCTTAAATGAAGTGATATCGCTTCTTCTAGGAACTAGGACTACTAACCCGAAGTTTAAGGATCCAGTTATTTTTAGATGCGATAGGTCGGTCGGGCGGATGAAGTATAATAGAATTGCGAAAGCGGTATATAAAGCGAAAGTTGATGGTTGGGCTGACAGAGGAAGACGTAGAAGGACTTACGTTGACCAAACTGGAGATGTCCTTAAAAAAGGTTTAGTACGATCTACTCTGAACCGGCGTGCGTGTATGAAGCGATTGATGAATGTGGAGGAAGCAAGAGAAGTGTGTCAGGATCGAAGCAAATGGAATTCTATAGTCACTGCTAACCCCAATAGGCGTGAGTTTATGTACGTATGTATGTACGATAGGTCGGGGGATCCTTTTGATAGGGGCTTTGAATAGTACTTACAACAATGACAAGGAACCCGAAGCCGCCTATGAAGAGATGGTGCATCAGTATGACGGGCTCGTGCCGGCAGTACGCCAGGAACGACGGCCTGCTCTTCTTCACGGCACTGTCTCCCGACGACAGCAGCGCGTCGCCGTTCTTCGACAGCTTCCGCTGAATCTTGCTCTTGAAACTGTCCACGTTACTTGTCATCTGGACGTGGACCTGGGGTCGAAATACGAGGTATTAACAAATTATAGGCAGGTGATGATGGTTCTATGCTGGACTGGAATCAAAGCAAAGAATGTGTATCAGAGAATATTCTCTGGTGTGTATGCATTATAAGAAAAGATTTCAGATCAGCGAAAAACACATACTTTCAGGTTTCTAGGACTACCTTGACTATTCAATGTCCTGTAAATGTGTGTGCAATGTAGTGTTTATTAATTTATTCATTCTTACATACATATACATAGTTTTATCCAATTTTTCACAGGGTCCGCTTACCTAGCCTGAAGATTTGACAGGTTCGGTTTTTACGGAAGCGACTGACTGACCTTCCAACTCGTGAAGGGAAAACCAACCATCCATCAGGGAATCCATCACGTCTTTACTCTATTTTTACGATATGCACGGGATGATAAACAACTGAAAGGCGATGTCTTTTATCAATGTTGTCCAGCAGCAGAGACATGTCTCTCCAAACTCACCATATACATAGACCAGATGTCATAGAAGAAGTAGGCGGCTCCGAACCAGGCGTATGCTTCGGACATGAAGTGCGAAGAGCGCACGAAGTCCCGCGTGCACGACCAGAGGCACACGATCACGCCTGTGAGGCAAGACAGGGCTGCTTGCACTGCCGACACTAGCCTGGAAAGAGACGAAAAATACTGCATGGTAATCCGTTGAACCTCGTTCATCGCACGGTGTAAGATCACCAACTTACAACTTACACTCGTCGGACTTGTAGTTTGTAGAATCTCTCCGAAACTCAACTTGCCAGTTTGCAGGTTTAAAGTCGTAAGACCGAATGTTCTTTTAAAATCCAAAACCCATTGTTTAACTATTGTGTCTGGAAATCTCGGCGTTAAGAGGTTAAGGACCACGCCGCACCCGCCCGAGTTTATCGTACGCTCAAATAATGTTGGGGATGAGTTTTAAACTGTTAAACCAGTACGTAGTAAATCGGGACGAGCGTGTTAACCATTACACCACCTCATCCTGTCCATGCTTCGAATTGTTTCGATCTATACAGGTATCATCATTAAGCCGACGACGCCCCAGTTGACCCACTCGTCCAGGCTAGACAAGAGCTGCGGGTTCAAATCCCGTCCGAGTCAGATTTTTTTTTTATTTAAATTTTCTCTTTGTGTGTTTCCCTAAGCACGGGTAAGTGCTATAAAAACAAAAATCAAACCCTGTAATAACTATTTCAAATTTTAGTTTTGCCTATCCTGCATAAAAACCCATCCTACTACTTAATACCACCACTTTGGTGTTAGAACAGCATTATTTAGCAAAAGTGTTTTTGTTATGGCGCCACGTATATACAATCATCTGCCAAAACGTTTACGTGCCATAAGTGATCTGAATTCATTTAAATTTAAATTACAAGCATTTCTGATTAATAATATATTTTATAATATTAGGGAATTTTTTGATGGGAAGTGGAATTAGATTTAAGAACACCATTGTGCAAGTTTTTTAAGTTATTAGCATTTGTATTTTTATTTTATTTTTTTACAATAATGTTCCCTATTTGACATATAATTTTCTAACGTTTATATTGAAAAGACATTTCATTTCAATATATTTGTTAATTTTCTATTTTTATTATATTGAATGCTATTGTAATTTATTTAATAATTTTATTTGTAATTTAATAATCTGTTATGTTTTAAATTCGTATACCGAAAGGTGCGACATATATTATATTGTAACAACTCTATGTTGACGAATAAATGAATTTGAATTTGGTCTAACAGAAAGCTCGGGGTGCGGTGTGGGTGAGTTCATCTTGCGATGGATGTACCTCTGATTGGGATTGGGAATTGGGATACAGTTGTGACTTCGGGAGCTTATGTTGTTTGACTTACTTGTTAGTAATATCGAGCACATCCCCGCAGCTGAGGCGGTACTTGTGTCGGAAGCGTGCGCCGGCGCCGGTGAACAGCGCCAGCACGTTGAGCAGCTCGAACAGACTCGTGAAGTATACCAGCCCGAGGAGTGTCAACGCCGCGCCGCGTTTTATTGTTATCCTGTTGAAAAGATGATAGATGTATTTAACTTAACACACTTAACGAGATCGCAAAAGGACTGATAAGTTTATTTGTAGCTTGCCCGAATTCCATAAGGTCACACAAACAAAAAAATACATGAATTTTGCGACGGAAAATTCCACTTGATATCAACTCAGAATCATGGCCTGCATCATCCCTCACAGTTTTCGTTACGGCGTCACTAACACCCTGTATGTATGTACGACAAATGTGCGGTAGTTTATCGTCGCAGAGGCAAGTGTAAACTTACTTATATTTAGACCCGAACACTCTGCCTTTGTTGCTACTATAATATAGTGCTTTATAAAGACATTGTTGTCTAAACAAACAAGCTGATTAGACGCCACATGTGCTCCTGCGCAGACAGTGAACGATTGATCGAAAGCACACACAGTTTAATGTAGCGATACCGAATTTTTGTGTTTGTATAAATCCAAGATGTCCTCGTAATATACATACATTACATAAATAGCTTATATACGTCGCACTGCTGGTCACAGGCCACCCCTCTGTCTGGTGGGGGTATGAAGCATACATACAGGGGGGTTAAAAAGGCCACATCGTAGCAATTCATCTAAAAAGCAATATTGCAATTTGACATTTGCGCATATAAAAGTAAGTGCGCAATGCAAACAAAAGTCAAATAGCATTATTGCTTTTTTAGGTGAAAATTGCTTTGATGTGGTCTTTTCAACCCGTAATATAAAATTTTTGAAATATCGTTTTCCCGCGCTAGGTAACATACTCGTATACGACCGTATTCGGAAAAGTTTATTTATTTAAATAGGTATACCAACAGCACACATTTATCGTAATATCGTCGGGCATAATCTTAATGTAGTGTGTGTGCACTAATCTTAATGTAGTGTTTGCATGCACAATGTCCCAATTACAGTTTATAGTCACTCAATCACATTTCAAAAGCGTTTAAATTTACGATCTTGGCTCTCGACTTTGGATAGTCAGCAATTTTCACACTTATAATGCCAAGTTTAGGGAAGGTTAGGTTAGGTCAAGAAATTAAGACATAGATAACGATAAAAGTACTTTCACCCAAACTTCTTTCATAGAGTTGTGGGGTAGATTACCAACATCAGCAACCCTTGTGCCAGGGTTATTATGCAGCCCCCAAAGGCCCATGACGTGACTCGGAGAATGATAGATAGATAAATCATTTATTTGGTCTACAGTCATACATGCATACAATACAAATCAACAATACACACCACATACAAAATGTTTAACACACGCCAACCGGGTCTGCATGACAACCGCGTCGCAATTATATTGAGCGCTTCGACCAATAGCCGTTTGACGTCCATCTACGTAGATAGCATTCGTATCATTTATTGGTCCAAGTGCTCGATATAATTCGCGGTTGTCATGCAGACCCGGCAGGTATGTATGTGTGCTGCAGCAGCGCAAAACGGTCATAACTCAGCGCAAGTAAATACTATGAGCGTTTTGCGCAATTTTAGCAAATCGCTGATTTTCAGCTACAACCCGGATAGGAAACCGCGGATACGTAACCGATCTGTGACCAATTTACTAATAAAATAGTAGTTAATATCTTATGACGATATCGAAAGGCTGTCTTCCGTTACAACCCTGGATAAGACTAACATTAAAATTCGAAAGATAACAGACACAGGACACTCATCATCACTAATTTAAGAGCCACGCTCTTGTCGGTGTAGCATTCTCCATGGTACTTTACACACACTTACTTTACTAACTCTTTTTGTTTTTTTTTATATATATACGGGAAACTAGAACCTTAAATTTACAATCTTGTACGAGTCTTTCGCTGAATCCAAACCAAAATTATTCACGAACGAACACCACAGAGCACAAGTTTTTTAAACTACACGGAGGAATGCGAGCAAGTTATTTGCATGTTAATTTATGATAGTCAGAGCTAAGTGGAGTGTTGTACGTTGTTCATCAACTGAAGATAATGGCAAAGTCCTTGTAGCGTATTGCGTGATAATAGGCTATCGAGCGACGCCTGAAAAATGCCTGTTAATTAACTTCTTCTATCGTGTGGGTTGTGAGGTGAATTACCAACCTCATCAACCCTGGTGTGAGGGTTATTATTGAGCCGCCAAAGGCCCCTGACATGACTCGTTAGGCTCACGATCTGGAGGTCCGGGTTCGATTCCCGATGGGGACATTGTCGAAATCACTTTGTGAGACGGTCCTTTGTTTGGTAAGGAATTTTCAGGCTTGAATCACCTGATTGTCCGAAAAAGTAAGATGATTCCGTGCTTCGGAGGGCACGTTAAGCCGTAAAAATACCTCCACCAACCCGCAGTGGAGCAGCGTGGTGGAGTATGCTACATACTCCCTCTGGTTGATTAAGGGGAGGATTGTGCCCAGCAGTGGGACGTATATAGGCTGTTTATGTATGACTCTTTAGACAAGTTAATCCCATAACAAAAGCGAAATAAGATCAAATCCAGACGACCTTAGCGGAATTGGCACGCCTGGGTCCGTTGTACGTGACTCGCTTCATGTTCCGAACATTATCAGCTTATCGGGATGAAATATCTTTTAAGATTCTACCAAACACGGTTAAAAATATGTAAGTCAATAGTGGCGCTGGTCCAGTACACACCATCTAATTTTACATAACATATATAAAAATAAAAAATAAAATAAACAGAGTAAGTAAATCTTAAAACTAAATAGATTGGCTAAATGCGTTGCGAAGCCATTACTAAAAAAAAACAAAAAAAGTATGCCTGTGCCAGGAGGCCTCGCTCTTCTATAACATTGTTTTTTTTTCCCCTTTTTTATTATTTAAAGGTGCTAAACTAATTAATACGAGTATAGTAGGTAAGTAGTTGTGAGTGTAAATGCGTGTGTGTGTATATATGTGTGTGTGAGAAAGAGAGAGAGACTATGTACGTATTTGTGTGTGTGTGTGCGTGCGTGCGTGCGTGCGCAAGCAGTGTTCCTCCGGTTAGGGTTAATAACAGAAATAATTCGGTTATTAACCGAAATTAATATGTGTTAACAGTACGGGCGTATACCGAAACATTTCGGTATTCTTTATCAAGGGGGTTAATGCGAACACTGTTAACAGAAATTAAAGGTTAACAGGAATGATAGGTTAACCGCTTTACAAACGGTTATTTTGCATGTTGCCATTCCGTCGTGCGAAACGAATGCTGGCAACGCTGCGCCAAGCAACCTGCAGGCACTTGTCGGCGTCGTTTAATCGTTCCACGCGTTTTGTTTTTTACTATTTCGACGTTTACTTTTTAACCAGCGACGCTACGCGGAAAGGTCGTAACGTAGTTGCAGAACGCATGATCCGATTTGGTTACGTTTTTTTTTGTTTGATAGGTGATAATTACGAGAAGATTTGTAGACATGACGGAAGGATCCAGGGTCTGATGATGACCAGGTTATATTATATTATTATATATACTCGACAAAAAAATTACGCAAGATCGCCGAGTTTTAGTTTGTTTGACTTGTCTTGATGAACACTCTGACCCTACGTGGTTGTTGGTGGTTGACACTCAGGGTGTGATGATAACCAGGTGGTTATAAGGATAGGAGCTCGATATTAAAATAACGCTAGACCTCCGAGTTTGGGCTTGTTTGATTTGTCTTGATGAGCCTTCTAGCTATACTTGGCTTTGGTGGTTGGTATTCAGCGTCTGATGATGACCAGGTGGTCATAAGTTAGGAAATCGATATTAAAATAACGCGTAACCTTCGAGTTTGGGCTTGTTTGAATTGTCTTGATGAGAACTTTATTGGTGGTTGGTATTTAGGATTTGATGATAACCAAAAGGTAGGAACTCGAAATTTAAATGACGCAAGACCTCCAAGTTTGGGTTTGTTTGATTTGTCTTGATGAGAACTCTGACTCTAGATGGTTGTTGCTGGTTGATACTCAGGGTGTGATGATGACCAGGTGGTCATTTGTATTGTCAACTTAGAAACTCGATGTTAAAATAATTTGCCTTGACGAGCATTCTAGTAGCTCTGGTTAGTATTCAAGATCTGATGGTAACCAGGTGGTTATAGGAACTCCATTTTAAAATGACGCAAGATGTGGTTACTAGTATGAAGTCGGAAGGTAGTCGTCATGGAATAATAACGCTCTCTAACTCACTTGTTTGAGTGATCTTGAATATTACTCTGATCTGAGATGGAAATGGGATGCATCTTAATATGTAGCCATAGGATGAAGTCCGTATCGCATGGTTTAGGCGTATGGTACGTTACGGTTTTGTATGATGCGTATATTAATTTAAAGACTTGAATCGAGTCTATTTTTTAGTCGAGGAATCGACTGGATTCGACTAGAATCCATTAAAATGGACTGGATTTGACAAGCACCTACAATCGTCACAATCAGCTTAAATGGACTTAAACTGACACAAATGACTTGAATCCACTCCACTAGACTGGATTCCACAAAATCGCCTGGAAACGACTAAAATCGACAGTTTTTTATTAATAATATAGGCTCACGTTTGACCGCGTTTGAAAACCGCGTCAGTCTCACCTGGTGGTATGGGACGATGTGGTCTAGGGTGAATCACGCTTACCTAGTAAATGCCTATTCACCCTAGCATTGAAGAATGCCAAATTATAACGAGTTGGAAATGCAGACGACAGTTCCAGTCCTTTGCTATTCGCATCAAAAAGGAAGAGGCAAAACGTTTAGTGCGGATTGGTGGTATATCCACAACATGAAATGTCTGCCGACGACTAGTTGTTTGAAGATGGAATAGTGTGGGTGGAATTAACTCATGAAGTTCCTGCACACACTGAACCGCACACCGAAGTGTATCCTATAAAAAACCGCTACCCTTCGTCTGTGTTTTAGACTTTGGAGTCGAGTCTTCACTAACGACTCATTGTCTACGGGCTTTAATGCTCAACGCTCCACCAAGTCGAGAGCGGCCAACCGAGAGCTGGCAAAGCCTCGCCAAAGGTGACAGCAGTACTCCATACAACAACGAACCTGTGCTGTGTACAGATCGAGCAACTGCTCTGAGGGGAAGTATCATCTGACTTTAGAAAGGATGTCTGATTTTTGGCTGCAATTTTGTTATCGACTCGGTGTAGCAGCCGAAGTTTAGGTTGGCAATTAGGTCCATACCATAGAGCTCGAGATAGTTGGTAATTGACGTGGATATTAGTGATGGTGTAACGAATGTAAATTTTTAGACATTCGCGAATGCGTATACGAATATCTGCAAAAAATATTCGCGAATGCTAATATTCGTTACATCACTAATGGGTACACTCCGGAACATTGGAGCCAGATTCGTTTCGCGGTGAACAGACATGCCTGGGTTTTGGAAGCGTTGAATTCGACCAAGTTGTTGTCACCCCGTTCTGAGACGGACTTAAGGGTCAAATTCACACGATTCATAAGATTCTGATAACAAGTTCTGATAACGCTGACATCCCTGGTGCTTGTTCTCCGTCACTGTGCTATCGTCTGCATACCCATAGGACATAAATCAGCAGATAATTGATCAGGAGCAGGAAGATAGTGGGAGAGAGAACAGATCCCTGAGGGACTCCGACACTAATACCATGTAAATCAGACGAGCACCCATCGACGACTTCCCGAATCCGTCTATTCCTCCGGAAGTCAGATATCCAATTACACAGGCTAGAAGGGATCCCAAATGCCGGAAGCTTTCTAATAAGCCTATGGCTATATTTCCAATAAGACTCTCCCAAACCCTATCAAAAACCTTTGTGATATCAAAGGACACGGCAAGAGCCTCGCAAGTGTGTAGCGTACAGAAGAAGATCGCCAGTTGACCTATTACGGCGGAAACCAAATTGGCGGTCACTAAATAGATCGTTGGTGAAGGTACGCTAGAAGGGAATTGTTCAAGTTCGCTGAGATGGGGCGGTAGTTAGCAGGGTCGGCACGGCACGACTACCTTTTTTGGACACAGGCTGCACATAGGCAAGCTTACATGGGTTCGGGACTCCTGAACCCAAAGAGAGCCGGTAGAGCCGTGTCAGTACTGGAGACGACTCAAGTGCACAGTCCTGCTGTACGATTGCTGGAATACCATCTGGACCACGGAACTCATTCACGTCTAGAATGTGAAGCATTTTTAGGACCTCATGTTGCCGGATACAGATCTCTGCCATTCTTCTTCTTCTTGTAGTTTCGATGGCATTCAATTTTTTTTCAGCCCAGTATTGCCATTGCCAGATCACAAGGAGGTACACTAGGTGGAATATTGTTCTCAGCATCTAGACGAGAGTCGCAGGTGAGGAGATAAATAAATTTGCCTTCTCGTGCGCGGTATAGGTCAGCGATCCATCAGGTTTCAGCAATGGCGGCAACAACAGACGGCAGAAATTAGCTAGATAAATACCAGTTGGGTACTTAGCCAGTTTCGCACCGATTTGGCCTACTTATATGGTCGAAACGAGCTCCGCGTATTGTCCTCTTGCAAGACTTGGCCGCGTTATTCGGAGTTTTCTTCAGAGTTAGGAGCTTTGCAGGTATATTCTTCAGCCCACACCGCCGCCGGTATGCGGGTCTGCGCAGCTCGTCGGGTCTTCTGAAGAAAAGCATACCTCACTCCAAGGATAGGACGCGAAGAAGTGCCGCATCTCATCCCAGTCTGCTAACTTGTATCGTCATATTCGCCTGGATTCTCTGCGGTTAAGATCAGATGGAGGATAGACAGATAGAGATTTCACCAAACAATGGCCGGAAGTTCCTAAAGGAAAGTCACTGATACTTGATATCGGTCCGGATCAGTTGTCGGCAGAAGGTCCAAGCAGTTGGCGGTATGGTTGGCAACGTCAGGTACCCTTGCAGCGCAATTTACCAGCTGTGAGAAACTTAGTGACAAGGCAAAAGCCTGCACCTCTTTCTCAGCCTTTGTCAGCATGGTCGGTCTTCTGGAACGGGTACAAACACTCTTGATGGTAGGCGTTGAAGTCCCCCAGAAGAAAAAGTTGCGTTGAGGGATACTATACTCCGCATTACCAACTCCACTTTGCCAACTCCGATGTGTCATTAAGGTAGGTGAATAACCTGGAATCCAGTCGAGTGAAGTGGAATCTAGCCATCCTTATCGATTCCAATCAATTTTGTAAATTTTACTCAAATCCAGACGATTTTAGTCGATTTTTAACGATTCCATTCGAATGTAAAAAAAAAATTGTCGAATATAGCCGATTCTTCAAAAACGCTTGTTTCCCGTTTATACCCATCTTTCTCTTTCCAGCTGAGTTTGTTTTAATATTTTACTCTTCGTTAGTAATAACCTATAAAACCTATAAAACCGAGGTTAACCCTTGATATGTGTTAACAGGTTTCAATAGGTTAACAGATTAACGTGTTACCGTAATAAAAGGATACCGATTGAATCTGTTAACCTTTTATATCGGTTAACTTTTTAAATGGGTTTTCCGAACACTGTGCGCAAGTCGAGTGGGTTAGTATATGTAGTACATTGAGTGATAATGTGGTATGTGTAGTCATGTGCAGTTTATAACAACATCACGCCTGTATCCCTAAAGGGGTACAGGGATGTAATCGAACACCCACTCGTTACGAGCTATGTTAAACCCCGTGTAATAGGGGGCGAGCCTATTGCCATTAACTGGGGTCAAATCCTAGACACCAAGTAACCCAAACATGAAATCAAATTCACAAAGCCGATGTTAGTGGTTCGTAGACCGAGCCGGGAATCTACCTAATTTTATTTTAAGTTATACCTGTCAGTTTCTAAGTTTCTTATCCGCCGAAAACGAAAGAGACGCATAAAATTTAAAAAAATAAATTAAATTTGTGCTTATGTTTTATTCGTATGTTTATGTCCTTTATATATGTTGTTGTGCAATAAAGTATTATTGATTGATTGATTGAAATTAATGAAACAGACGTCAATATTATGTATAAATTTCAACTTACGCCTAAAATTTTACACTGGCCTATATAACCCGACACAATTAACTTGTCGATGCGAGTCGAAGATGCCTATTTTGACGTTTTCGCCCGTGTTAGTTAATTTACGTCATTTCGTTTTCTTCACACATTCGTTTTAAAATTGACAGCTGTCAATCATCCGTCCCTTTCGTATTCGGCGGATAAGAAAATGACAGCTATAACTTAAAATACAATTAGGAGGTTTATGCAGGAATCGGGGCCATTGTACTATTATAATCTTAATCTTAGCTTGTTCATATTCGTCTTAAAATCTCAGTGCAGTCGGCGTTTGAAGATCCACAATGTACAATGCAGGGTTGCCAGGTGTCTGGCTTCAGCCGGACATTTTAGCTTTTTGCGGTTGTGTCTGGACAAATATTTGCGTGTCAAACTTTTGTCACAGGGACTGTAACCTGGAACCTGACAGAGGGCAGCAGTAACTGTCAGTACTATTCAGAGGCGGAGGACAGGAGTGATAGTATGCCTTTGTAATAGACTACTCTGGGCGCCATCCCACTTGCGTCAGAGTACTGCGGGACGGAAGGCAAGAGGGAAACCACTGCCCTATTTTTCCCAAAAAAGTAGCATGTAAAATGCTGCACCGACAAGAGCGTGGTTCTTAAAAATTGATGATGATGAAACTTTTGTCAGGGTGGCGATACCTACGACGACGCGGGCCCGGACCTGGGGGGGCACAGGCGAGCAGAGAGCGAACTACGTGTGACTACACACACTTTGTTCATCAGCCCAGCTCTAAAAACAGCATATTTTGCTATTAAAAAACATGTCTGGCTTTAAAGGCAGAATGTCCGGTCTTATACAGGGTGTAACGGAACAAGGGTATCAACCCGAAGTGTGCCGACTCTGTCACTATCTACAAATCACATGCGAGAGTATTGGCCGTCTAAGTTCATATTTGAATTAGTTATGATCAATTTAATTCCAGGTCTTCATGTAATAAATTCAAATTTGCACAAGAGTAGCAATCAGCTAGAACACGTTCAGCTGCTTGTCTTCCCGGGCATGTCGTAAAAACCGACAGAGGGATTGTGTCCTCTAACATGATGGACTAATGTTATGGGCGATAGGCTGATCCCTTATCACCATAAGGTTTATCATATCCAGCTTACGACATCGTATCAACAGTGGCTGCAAGTTGTCTTTGATTACTTGTGGCTCTGCCCACCCTATTAGGGTTTACGGGCGTGAGTTTATGTATGTATGTAGCAATCAGCTGTTCACGGTATTTAACCTTTGACTGACACCTACCACCTCCTTTTTTTTGCTTGCCCTAGTAAAAGGGTAAACGTGCTAGTGGTGGCCATAATAATAAATATTTTTTTAATTGTTGAGTCCGGCCTTCGTATTTTAGGGCCTGGCAACCCTAATTGAGTGTCTTATAATATGTTTCCCGTCAATTCATCAGCTGAGCGAGATGATTTATTCAGTGACGCACTGAGTGAACTCGATTCGGCATGTAGATCATAATCCTCGTTACGGTCTATCGTTATCTTACCAGTAAAATAGAAATAATTTAGCTTATCTTTGGGGTGGATAATTATACAAGGATTAACTCGATTATTATCATAATTAAAACATTAAATTAAATTATGGGTTCCGAGACAAACCTCTGTGGTTTAACGACATTACTAAAACCATGTATTTAGATTAAGGATATAACGAAAAATAAATAACTAAAAAAATAAACATAATACCGTGTTCTTACCGCGTCATTATCAGGGATATGAGACTCCCGATATTTCAACACTGTTGCAAGTGCCATGATCACGGAACGATTGATGAAATTGGAGTGGAGCAGGTAGATCCATATTTTTTTAAGGGCAAACATAACCGTCTACGCGGTAAGAACCAGGTATGATGTGTTTTAATTTGAATAATTATATACTTGGGTTTAGTCAGCATAGAGTCGCAAAGATTCAAAACTCATTTATTTAATTAATTTATTTTTGTATTTTATGTGTTCTTGCAAATAAATTGATTTGATTTCAAAAATATCTTTATTCACTAGGTAACATACACTTTGAATCGTCATTTTTTTAAATAACGAACGTCTTATCCGCTTAAAACTACTGCAGCTTCTCACAACATGTATGTATAGCCAGAAAAACCTCGGCAAGGGCCCTAGACGTACTTTTAAGCGAATGAATCATTACGACTCATAACATATAAACATTAAGGTCGTAATAAAAAATATGGTAATATAGCCTAAATTATAATTATTGTATTGTTCTAAAGTTGTCAAACGAGTCGCGTAAATATCGATAATAAATAACAGGTAAACAACTTCTTATCTTTATATCAGCTACTAACAATAAAAACCTTCAGCAACCCACAGTAATAGAATAAAGAACAATACTACGTATAGAACGGTACCGCCCCGCACCAATTCGAATCGGGCGCTGACCTCACCCCCTTTGGATATTACTATAGTCTTAAATGGCCGTAAGCCGCTAAGGAGTAAGGAAGAGAGCACGCGGGCTGTGTCGCTGTCTCGCTCGCACTTACGCGTTAAGTAGCCCACGGTAAGAATGAGATTTTTGTATGTGTGCAGCATGCTCTATAACCCTACTACATTCCGTTTCATTTTTCAACGTATTTCGATTCTGTTTTAACATTTGGCTATTTTATGCCTTACATTATGTTGTACTTTGCAAATACTTATAAAAAACGTAAGTAGATATCATTTTTGATAGATACTTGTTAACTACCCTACTTAGAACATCATCTCTAGCATTATCTCGCTTACCGAACTTGATGATTTAACAGGTCCGGTTTTTTACGGAAGCGACTGCCTGTCTGACCTTCCAACCCGCGAAGGGATAACCAGCCCATTACAGTTTAAGTCACATACCTCCGAAAATGCATTTCTCGGGTTTCCTTCCGATGTTTTCCGTTCCCGCTGAGCACGTGATAACCATTTATGATCCAAACATGAATTCGAAAACAAATTCGACGATCATTGGTTTAGGCATGTGCTGGATTCGTACCTGCGACCTCAAAGTGAGAGCCAAGCGTTCTACCAACTGGACTACCACTGCTCTACTATCCTACACTATTTAGAACACAACTACCTAATACACGCTTGTCTTGATGGTCGATAAATATAAAACGTCAAGTACCTAGTTCAGAGCACCAGGTGTTTTATGGTATCTCTTCCATGTTTGGTGTTTACTATTAGCGCTTCTGCCATAAAAGAAAATAAGGTAAAACTGGCACGTTAACATACTTCGTACCGTTGATGTAGAATATAGAACACCTTCGTATAGTTAAGTTAACTCGTTCTATGTATGTTTAGAGAGAAAAATCGCTGATGCTAACTGCAAGTCTACTGACTACTTGAGGATCTGTAAGCTCTGATAGAGATACGGGCACTTTTTTTATACAAGGTGACCCTGAGGGGCTCATCGGCTATCAGAAACACCCCATATATGTTCAGCGATTAATTACGGTTGAGGAGATATGACCCATTTTGTACCTTTTTCAAGATTGTGTACTTTACTTCAGAAATAATTATTTTGTCGCTATTTCTTTCTTAATACCTAATTCTTTTATTTTACTTCATATCTATCCCTAACGAAGAGAACTAATAGTTGAAAAAATAAAAACAGCCAAATCAGAGATAAAATAAAAGTTATTGGAAGTCAAAATGAGAATTGGACCAAAATTGTTACAGTTGTTGTTAAAACTTCGCCGTAGAATAATCAACACATGAGATTGTCATGGACCCTGAAAGTATTTAAACCGGCTCCGTTTAATAGGCTTTTAGAAACATCTTAAAAAAAAGTACCCTTAATAGAAGCAAAAAACGAATTAGTAATTGGTCCTCAAAGATTGCAAGACGGACATATTTGAAGGAAACTTTGACATTCTCATACATTGTAGCTAGGTACTTTAAACGTTCTGAAACGCGGCAAATAACGCATTTTCAATAAATAAATAAAAACATACATAATTTTACGCTCATGATTCCGAACAGGTTAGACGTAGCAAGAGTCCGAAGACAAAACTTGCAGTCACTTTATTTTTAGAAACAATATAGTGGGTTATGAAGATTTTAGTGTTTATTTTCCCGCTCCGTCACACGTTAAGTTAATGATGATGTTTGCCTTACCTGTCCTCAGGGTCGAGGCTGACGACGAGGTTGGCGGCGGAGACCAGCGAGCCAACATTGGCTATCATCAGGATCCACAGCGCCGCCCGGTGATGGCGCGCCTGTCGACAAACAACACATTGGCCCCGATTTCTGCAGACACCTCCTAATTTTACTTTAAGTTATACCTGTCATTTTCTCATCCGCCGAAAAGGAAAGAGACGGATGATTCACAGCTCTTATATATATGACAATTACGGCGTATACTCTCACTCTCACATCTCACTCATTCAACCAGTACACATTACATATATTATACCACATTCATATATTACATCAGGTACATTTGCACCAGGTACGATTGGAGGCGGGCTTTTTAATTAAGGTTTAGTTTAAGTATTAATTGTACATAATTTATTTTATTTTGAGTTTAGTTTTATTTAATTTTATTTTTGTTTTGTTTCATATTTTTGTTCTGTAAGTAACTGTTTTGTTTATGGCGTAAATAAAGTTTATTTTAGTATCAATAGGAATGGTGCTAATTCCTGTAAACACCATCTAATTTTATTTTAAGCTATATCTGTCATTTTCTTATCCGCCGAAAAGGAAAGGGACGGGTAATCGACAAGCATAAAATTTATGGAACACACGTCAATTTTAAGCACAAATCTAAAACAACCGTCTAAAAATTTTACACTGCCCTATAACCCGACAGAATTATGTTGACAGCACACGTCAAACGGTTTGCATACCAGCGAGATACCTTTTTGATTCGCCCGGGTTATTCATTCATTTACTCATTCTTCCTAAAATTAAGAGCTGTCAATCATCCGTCCCTTTCCTTTTCGGTGGATAAGAAAATGACAGGTATAACTTAAAGTAAAATTAGGAGGTGTCGTGTCTGCAGGAATCGGGCCATTGTATCATCAACCGCATGTTACGTAATGTTTTGAATAACATTAAACTTAGTAGAGAATTTTGAGATAAACAATCTGTCTTGTTATCTTGAACCATACGAATGTTACGTGAAAGAGAAATCTCGAAACAGTAATTAACATGAGTTTTCACTTTTAAATGCGTAAACTCACGCCCATAATGTTCCGTAGGGTAAGAGCGGCAAGTCTTATCAATAAACTGAATAAAAGAATTACTGACAAGACCTTAGGGTTGAACTACTTTCCTATGCTTTACCAGCGACCCTCTGTCTTACTTTAGTCTTGATCCGTATGGGCGTCAGACTTCACACACACAGATGCGCGTGTACGATAACGTCAATGTGTAGTGTCTGTGTAAAACGAGGTGTTGTCTATGAAGTGTCCGGTGTGTGACTTCATGTTAAATCTATCTATTCAACATACATACACATACATAAACTCACGCCCGTAATCCCAAATGGGGTGGGCAGAGCCACAAGTAATCAAAGACAACTTGCAGCCACTGTTGATACGAAGTCCTAAGATGGATATGATGAACCTTATGGTGATAAGGGATCAGCCTATCGCCCATAACATTAGTCCATCATGTCTATCTATTCAACCCCTTTAACATTAAAGGAACTCTCCCGCTATGCGCCTCAGCACCTATAAGGGGGGTCGGGTTTATCGCGGCCAAGCTATAAATAAGTACAGTTCACGCCAAGCGATATAAAATGACCTCAATTGTTATTATTTGATTGGCGCAAATGACACCAGTTACGACCACATGAATAAACATTGAAAAAGAGATTTGGAATAGATTATTTAATGCGCATAAACTGTTTTTTTTTAAGGTGGACCGACGATCTGGTGAAGGTCGCGGGAAGCCGCTGGATGCGGGCAGCGCAGGACCGATCGTCGTGGAGATCCTTGGGGGAGGCCTATGCCCAGCAGTGGATGTCGTACGGCTGATATGATGATGATGATGTCATAGAATAAGAAATAATGCTACGTATAGAAAGGCAACTCTACTACTCTACGTAAAGAGCTAGGTTTACCTCGCCCCAACTTCGTATTTTTTACGGTATTTGATTATCCATGTTAAATGGTTATTCTAGAAAATTGTTAGTTTAAAGCCCCAAATTCTTGTGTGTCCAAGACCCCAAGCATAGTTTGAGACGGCCCTAATCATTGATGTATACTATCGTTGGCATGTATAATCCTACTCACCTCTTCCGAATGAAAATTAGATAACAAATCCCAAGAGAACATATCAACAAGATAAACCAATTACAATTTTATTACACAACAATTTCGAGAGTGAAACACACGAAAACTAACCAAACAAATCAATTTTAAAAATATTCATGTTCATGCACGAGTCATTAAACAAAATAACTGTACAATCAAACATAAAAGTGAATCTAAACTTATAAATGCGAAAGATATACGCTAGGTACGCTTTAAATACACTACTGATCGTCATCGAGGGCTTCGACCAATAGCCGTACGACGTCTATCTACGTAGATAGCATTCGCTGCGTCTGTTGGTGGAAACCCTCGATACAAATCGCGACGTGCGCGGCACGGTTGCCATGCCGCGAGGGCAGAGCACAAAAAAGAACATAGGGTAACTTTCCAGGGACGGACTTATTATAAGTTCCGCGACAAACGAAATCCATACAGACGAAGTAGCTGGTATCGGCTAGTAATGGTAATACATGTGATCCAATTATTGGTCTTTAAAAAACAAAAAATAAAAACAACTCCAAAATTAACCCAACGAAATGGCTTATGAACAAATGTTATTATAATTTGAAGGAATATTTTGAACATAAAAGTAATTAAATTTTGTAATAAGTATAATTGTCAATAATCTTCTTTTCAATGTACCATTTCTTTATTATTCTTTTAATATTTGTACGCCTGCATGCAGGCTGAACACATCACAACAAATCATTATACTAAATAAATCATTTTACCACCTTTTTGTATTTTATGCGTTCTTCTATTCTAATTGCTAAGTCACTTTTGACAGTGACTGTACTAACAGTGTGTAATCAATTGGGTAGTTTCCTAGGTCAAAGATAAATTATGAATTTCTGATTACTAAATAAAGGCAGATCTAAGGGTCACAAAAAATGTTTTGTCACAGGTTGCTTTTTCATACTAATTCCATAGTAATTTCGTAATTTGATGTTTAGTAAAAAGTAACTGATTTGACTAGTTAAACTAGTTTGAAACTAGCCTATTCACAAGTCCTTATTCCCACTAACTATTTCTTACGACGCGAAGTATTTAACGTTAATTTCAATGTAGTCTACTATTGTCACTTTTGTTCACATTTTAAATCATTTTCACTCAAGTAACTTGTCAATGAAACATGAATGATGCTCATTCATTGATCATGCTTTGTAGTTCATTTTGACTACAACTATGCTGGTGACTCATTGAATAGATCTTCAGTCATGTTACAAGTTATCTTCTGGAGTCTTCTTTTTTTTGTATCTTGTGAATTGTGGGCATGTCGTAAAAACCGACAGAGGGATTGCGTCCTCTAACATGATGGACTAATGTTATGGGCGATAGGCTGATCCCTTATCACCATAAGGTTCATCATATCCATCTTAGGACTTCGTATCAACAGTGGCTGCAAGTTGTCTTTGATTACTTGTGGCTCTGCCCACCCCATTTGGGATTACGGGCGTGAGTTTATGTATGTATGTATGTATGTGAATGGTGAGGTGTCTGACCAACCTCAGGAACCCTGGTGCCAGGTTTATTGTTGTCCTGCCAAAGGACCAGTAAGCTTACAGCTCAATAGTAACCAGGATTGAAGAGGTTGATCATTGACCTCACAATCCACTCAAGAGAAGTTATCCTCTAGTGACTTGCAGTTTTGACTGTAGAATCTAAGCCTAGAGAAGAGGGTAAAACATATAGTTTAATAGTGGGACTTTTTTTTTGGAATAGTTTTAACCACTCTAGCTTAGTAGCCTTTTAATCTTGTGATAACTTGATCAGATCACAGGATCATTTATTTTTTTCTGAGAGTGTTGCCGTACCACATGAGTATAAAAGTGATTGGTGTAGCCAGCTTCGGACCTAAACCCAGGTACTGAGGAAAAGATGTATGAGGTATTTATTTATTTATAAAGTACAGCCACATCACATACATTAAAATATTTTTACATTTAGAAGGTTAAGGTATTGTGACTAATATATATGACAATTAATCTAAGCCCACCTTGCCCCTCTCAAAAAGAATACATTCGACATTTATACTTGTTCTTTAGTTTTCAATGTCTTGATTAAATGAACTTGAAGTGTGAAAATTTAATAAAGGACATGATAAAAAGAAATAAAGTAGACCAAATTGATACCAATTTGGTAAAGTCATTATGCATAATCAAAAGCATTGCCTTTATCTGAATATTGGAAGGCAACTGTAGGTAATAAAAGATATTCTGAGTGATAATAAAAAAAAATAACACTTGAATAATATTTTGTTTAATAAAGCAGCCCGCAATAAGATAATAAAGGTGTATGCTTTAAATAATTAACAACATAACATAGCATCATGCCTGTAGCCCCAATGGGGTAGGCAGAAGCATATAGAATATAGACAGATATGAGTCTCATGTAAAATAAAGTCTTCTTTATTAATCTGATAAAAGTCTTTGGATTGAAAATTTAAAGGAAATATTTCAAAGTACCTATTGCTTTCCTCTTCAAAACAAATAATTTACTTTTCAACAAGCAAGATTCAATATAATATACATTGTAAGAATAATTAAAAAAGATAGGACAATCCAGTTCTTTACTATGTATTTCTTTGTATAATTTTTTTATGTACAAAATGACTCATCATTCCATTTAGAATACAGTCATGTTTAAATTACAAGATCGTCAGAAGTTTGTTAATGTGAATACCCTTATAAATGATATATGATACCAATGTGTCTAGTTTCAGAACTATATATGAATAAATAGTTTTATAAACTTAAGACTGCGATGATGTCTGTCTTACACGAAAAATTAAATAAACTGTATATGAAAGAAACAAATGAGAAAAATATTACGAATTCAGAGCTATAAGAGTAAATAATAAGGAATAAGTAGAAAATAAACTCAAATTATGTGTCCAGTGAAAGTAATATTCCAAAATATTATAATATTTTTTGAGCACAGAAAAATTAACAAATTTACACACCTTCGAGATTGTTGGTTCCATTTTGTGCGAAATAATAGAATGCGTTGCACTGAATGCGATGAATAATTTAACAAAACATTTCGAATTTAGGAAAACTATTATTTTCTTGCAAGAAAAAAATATTTTGCAAAAGCTGCAAAACGTCACGGCACCGTGCTAAATGTCAATGTCTGTCAAATACCTTTTTTTCTAGATTTTGGCTTGGTCTCATAGGTTTTTTTATGCCCACCGTATTTTTTAAATTTTAGACCTGATTTCGTAGGCTAAGTATTTATTGCATTATATGTATAGAATGACAAGTCTACAATAGAAATAATAAAAAAACAATATAAAATTGACCTTCGACAATTTTACTGTTGATAATTATGTGAAACAAATTGATTGATTTAGTTTTTTGACAGAACCCACCCACAGGTCCACCGAATCTTATTTTTGAGTATTTATCCATGTAAGTTATATACCCTCATTTATTTTTGGTAATTATTTCGTTCGTTGTTGGAATTTAGGAAACTGTGCTCGAAAAATATTGGAAGATATTCCTTACGACGAGTTTTTAATTTAAAGTTCGAAAAGCATCATGGAAACTTGTGGGGCTGACGTGGTAAGTGATGTATATAGTTCTACGTGGTTTGAGATTAAATATTGTAGCATTTGGCTGTAAAGTAAAATAAATATTTTCAGGGAGTGAAAAGGCATAATAGCTTCAAAACTCCTATTAAACGTGCACCTGTGTCCAAAAGAGCTGGAAGAGAACGCTGTCATAGCTATCACGCTGAAACCCCTGAATCTAAAGGAACCAAAACCTCTCGTTTCGGAGTACCTAAAGTAAGTGCTGTTATTTATTTAGTTCTAAGTTTTAAAGTGTTAGCAGCTACGAATATAATAAATATTTTATAATAAACAAAAAAGAAAAGTGCAACCTAAAATACTTTTTTCAATTAATGAACGCAGCTGTAACTCCCTGCCACTGACATTTCTAAGTCGCGTTCAGAAATAACAAAATACAAATTCTAAAGAAACCTTCATTTTTATTCTAAATCAGTTATTTAGTAGGCTATAAAAATATAAGTAAGGTCTAGATAAACGTAGCAACCATTTTACAAAGAATTTGTGATTGTTTCATTTATTAATCGCGAGTTTTAAATTAAGTAAATTTAGTGACTGTAGGCATTACCAAATATGGAGTTCGCTCGTTTTCCCAACCGTCCTCCCTTCGATCCTTAGTAGCTCTCAATTTTATTTTCTATATATTATTGAGTTTTATTCAAATGATTTCAGTGCATTTTCTAGTGTAATTTTATTATTTCTTCTATAATTTAAACGTGAGTTGGATTTATTTCGTTTTTTACTAATGTCAAAATATAGGTCAGACGAGTGTACAGGTTATGTTATACGTAAAATTATTCGGAATAAATGGTTTTGTTTATGTTTAGCTGTGTAACTGTGCGCTTTTCGTGTTGCAGATGTCGTTTAGAGTGGTTCGTAGTTCAAAATTCCGCCACGTTTACGGGCAGGCCCTGAAAAGGGAGCAGTGTTATGATAACATCAGAGTGTCGAAGAGTTCATGGGACTCTACGTTCTGTGCGGTGAACCCCAAGTTCCTGGCCATCATAGTGGAGTCTGCGGGCGGCGGTGCTTTCATCGTCCTGCCGCATAATAAGGTGAGTCATTTTTAATTGATAATTCCTGAATGTACCACTGCCATCAATTCTGATTATGCAGGCGGTTGCCAACAAATGCAGCGTTAACGTATATTACGTAAATTTTTATTTTTATTCACTCCACAATTTAGTTCTATATGTTTCACATTTGTGAATTTTATTCCGGTTGTATGTAACAAGTTTTAATTTCCCACTGCCCACTTACCCTTGCCCACTGCTCTAATTTTCCCTAAACAAGTAGCATGGAGAATGCTACACCGACAAGAGCGTGGCTCTTAAATTAATGATGATGGAAAAAAAAGTTATAACTTGACATAAATATTTACCAAAACTATAAAAAATTATAAATAGGTAATCTCTTAAAATTCAAATCAAACCTCTGTTTGAAAATGAAATCATATCAATGATTTTTATGATATTAGATATAGCTTTTATTATTTTATTACTGTTGTGATATACATATATGAAGTATGTGAACAAAACAGGAAATATCTTTTAAATGGGCCCTTCCTGTTTCTGGATTATTACAACTCTACGATAAACATATAATGACACTAATAATAGTGTATTTACATAGTGTAATTATTTACAGATGTCATACTCTGATATTTTACATTACATTATCAATCATTTTAAAAACAAAATTTTACATACATTCTATTTTTTTTAAATTTTAACTTCAGGACTTAGATCATAGATTTTTAAGTTTATAACTATTAGTCGCAGCCAAGTAGTGAATCCAAATCTGAGAATAAAAATATGAATACAAAGTTAATTTCTAAAATAAGATATGCAAAAAAAGAATCCGAATGAAAATGTTTCTACTTTCGCATATAATGTTTAAAGATTAAAATGGCCTAGCAATAGGACCATGTCCTATTGTATATGATATAATTTATGGACATCATTGCATACCTCTATCCGAAAAACCATTTAATTCATGGAATAATAATAATAATAAAATAATATATAATAATAAATGACCTTTATTCTGGAACATATCTATCAACTTTTCCTCTTGTATCTAAATATAATAATAATATAAACAATTAACTACTTCATTTGGATAATTACTTGTCCAAATGTTGACCGCACAGGATAAAGTATGCACATGATAATGCATGCAATTAGCATTATCTCCGTTCAAACTTCAGTTAGATAGCTTTAACGGTCTTAATACCGTTAGACGTCTCATTTAAAATTGTTTGAACATTTTATTTATTTTTACTGCACCACAAGTGGTTTTGGAGAAAGTATGTCCATGATATTTTATTAACAAGGGATTTCTGTAGATGACACAACAGTTTACTATTTCAAATAATGAAGGCTATGGATCATAGCCCGCTATTATATGAAAGAAATAATCCAGGAAATTATTTTATAAGTTTTTTAAACTGTTCAACCATAGTTTTCATGCCGTTACAAACATAAGCAGAACACTTACATAATAAGGCCATAACTCATCAGTAAACAAACATGTTAATTTTAATCTATTATACATAAGCACAGCAGCAGCAGCGTGGTGGAGTATGCTCCATACCCCCTCCGGTTGATTGAGGGGAGGCCTGTGCCCAGCAGTGGGACGTATATAGGCAGTTTATGATTATGTATACATAAGCACGGGCTTGATAAATTGCATTATATGGTGATAAAAATTTTCGGCTTATATTAGGGAAAATAAATAATTGGTCTTAACTATAGAATAAGGAATAATACTACGTATCACACGGCAATTTGAGCGCTCCCCACCGGTGGCTGAGCTAGATTTACCTCACCCCCCCTCGGTCTTACTTTAGTGTTCAATATTATGTATATCAGACGTCACGCACACAGATGTGCGTGTACGATAACGTCAATGTGTAGTTCATGTGCAAAAGGAGGTTTTTTAAACACTAAACAATGTAAGCATAACACAAAAACAATATTTCCCAACGTTGCACCAGGCCTATCAACCGCCAAAAATCGTTCGTGTTATCAGAAAAAATCCGGCATCCTTTCAGGCCGGCATTATCTATACATTGAGGCACAGATAACATATTGTGCAACCGATATGGGGGAACAATAGCCACAATGGTGGTGCAGCCAGTGCCGTGAGAATGTTTACTAACACGCGCGGAATTCCTGGCTAATGTGTCATTAAGCGCCGCGGGCTTATGGTAGCCTGGTACCTGTAGATATACCTCATTGACTAAAGCTTGATCATACCGCAGGATAACAGCAGGAAAGAGGCATAGTACAGTCATGAGCAATATAATGTACCCACTTTAGGTCTCTGTCGCACTAACATATATTTGACATTTAGCGAGACTTACAGTTCAATTTGTCAAAAAAGCTAATGTGACATGGTACCAAAGTGTACACATATTAATGCTCGTGACCGTACATCGCCTAGTGCGAGAGAGACAAGAGAAGTCTCTTTCGCACTAAAAGTATACAGCTCAGTACGAGAGTTGTTCGTGCTTCGGAAGGCACGTTAAGCCGTTGGTCCCGGCTACTATTTACCGATCTAAGTAAGTAGTCGTTACATGAGCCATGTCAGGGGTCTTTGGCGGGTCAATAATAACTCTGACACCAAGGTTGATGGGGTTGATAATCCACCTCACAACCCACACGATAGAAGAAGTACGAAAGAGACAAGAGATATGTCGCTCTAATCATGCTATGTTAAATAGGGTATAGAATGACAGCTGCCAGGATAATACATTTTTCTGATAACAAAACCATTAACCATTTAGTTTAGGCTACAAATACAAAGACTTATATCAAATACCTGAACCTAAGTATACATACATACATACGTATAAAAAATATATTAATAAAGTAACTGACGGAAGTGTTCGTGTAAAAACACGTGTACGTTCTAGCCATACTTAGAGCAATATAATATAAAGATGCATATATAGACAAACCTTAGTTTTAGATAGTAGCCGATTCCTGCAGACACCTCCTAATTTTATTTCAAGTTATACCCGTAATTTTCTTATCCGCTTAAAAGGATAAGAAAATGAATAACCCGAGCGAATAAATAGTCCTCTCGCTGGTATGCAACCCCTAAAAAAATCCTGCCTAAAATTGACGTGTGTTACATAAATTTTATGCCTGTCGATAACCCGTCCCTTTCTTTTTCGGCGGATAAGAAAATGACAGGTATAACTTAAAATTAGGAGGTGTGTTGTGGAATCAGCACTATATGTATATGTATTTAATATTAACAGAACATTTGTTTTGCGCTAGGCCTCTTACCGAAAAACTTTCTAACTTCTAGAAACTTCTTTAATCCTTTGAGGTGAATTAAAACCGGAACATTTAATCGTCTGGAACACCTCCACCTCCAGTTAACGGCCAAGCCAGCAAGAGGCATTTCCCAATATCCCATAATTCCACATACCAATTCCTCTGCGTAACTAAGTGCGCAATATAGTTTTAAAAATGTCTAGATCCACAGACAGATCTCTGGATTTACGGTCACTGAATCATGATCTTGCTTTTGTGTCTAAAAATACCCAAATACCTAGCAGCGGGAGTATTATTTAATTTTCGCCAATTTCATAAAACGACGCTTCAAAGACCACACTTGTTCAAAGACGTTATTTTTGGCGTGTTGACCTAAAAATATGATTAACCTTTTTTTTTCAGCGGTTTTTTATATAACAGGTGCATTGCACGCCGGTTCAGAGTAGATCGTACTAAACTACAACTTTAACATACTACTTATTTAAGGACAACCCCATTTTGGTCAATGTATGATAGGGTGCAAAAGTCCAGTCAGTTTCCTGAAAAGTATAAGACCCCCTGGTTACATGTCGTTTCTGTAATAGACCAAAAACATGTACAAAAAAACATACATTTTATGATTACGACAACTAATGATTCATAATTTCACTGTTTACAAATAATTCGCTGGGCTCACTGACTGCACTTTTGTTTTTGAATTGTATGTCCTTCTAGGTTTTCGTCTGCCATTCCTACCAACACAATTCGCCTTATATACCGCTTTCGTAATCCTATTATCCTTCATCCGCTCTACGTGTCCAAACTAACTTAACATTCCCTTCTCAATCGTCGGTATATCATCTTTTACACCACATCTAAAAATCTTTTGTACTCACTAGTTACTTCATTACGTTATAGGGTTGGGCAAACCTATCTGTGAAGTTATTGTTTCGGTCATTATTTTCCAATTAACATCATTAGTTGAACTTCAATGTTAATGATACCCATAGGTTGTTGAACTATCAACGCACTTGTCTATGACTATGTTGTTCTATGACTAATGTAACGGACTCCCGTAGAGTTGAAACTATTATACTATGACACATTACTTTTAGTGTGTCAGGATCGAAGCAAATAGGCGTGAGTTTATGTACGTGTATGTCTTTTAAATAAACTTTATAATATTCATTTCGTTTTTGGTCGTAAGTTAAAATGTTTTTTACGTAAAATAAGCTCACGTCACGATTATACTCCACTCTGGACGTTTTTATCTGTCAGCCTCATCCTCAGAAAACCAGCCCTCACAGCCACTAGGGACATAACACCCCACTCCTAAGACTTAGATTATTTCGCGCTGTTACGTACGTCGTATCGGAAAGAACGGTACCCAAGACACGCTGCTTTCCTTCCACACAAACAAAACCGATTATCGCATTATCTACGTACAAATACATATGACTCAACGAACAATGATGTCAATAGTTTCGTAACAGATAAGCTAATCTGTCCTTGTTACAGAGTCAAGTTCGTGCGAACCAGTAAATATGTCTATAAGCAGTTGTGTAAAATTATCGCGCCCCACATAGCCGTGTAGAAATAGCACCGAGGTGGCGCGTATACGCCGATTGCACGGAACTTTTATCTCCAGACTTTAAACGACTTCTCGACTCGCGTAATATCGTAGGCTGATCACCTGATTGTCCGAAAGTAAGATGATCCGTGCTTCGAAGGAACTTTAAGCCGTTGGTCCCGGTTACTATTTCCTGATGTAAGTTAGTAGTCGTTAAGTGAGCTATGTCAGCCTTTGGCGGCTCAATAGTAACCCTGAGGGTTGATGGGGTTGGTACTCCACATCATCACCCACACGATAGAAGAAGATATCGTAGATTTGCCTAGGAGGCTATTAACTAAATGGGCATACAACAGGAGAGCGATGTGCGCTCTGTCCTTAACCACACTTCATACAAAAAACCTCGTTTGATTCAGACACTCCACATTGATATTATCCTATAAGCGCATCTGTGTGAGTGACGTCTGACGCGTATATGATTGAAGACTAAAGTTCAGCCTCTGGTGGAGAGCGGAAAGTTGCGTTCTATAGGTACTTAACATTACAAAAAACACAGGAATACAGATTACACAAAAGTACTTAAGGTGGCCTTATTGCTAAGGTAACAATTTCTGCCAGGCAACCTTTCGATGATATGATACGATTTCACCCATAGTAGTTGTCCGAGCTTACAAGTTACCAATAGACCATAATATCCGAACGCCCGTTTGGTACTCGTAAGCATGCGCCTACTTACAATGCGTGCGAAAGTGAAATTTGTGGGAGAATTCACATGCATATTGCATAACCAAACGCATTGCTGGCATAATTCTCTACATTGTTTTTTGCTAAAAGTAGAACATGGTATTCGCACATACTAAAGTCAGATTAGTTTACAATTTATTGTACACAGGTGCGCAGTACCAGATGCGTATGATCAAATACAACGGTACTGACTCTGGCGGACACGATTGTATTTTAGTTTGACATTTCTAAAACGAGTTCGATTCCCGATGGGGATATTGTCGAAATCACTTTGTGTGATAGCCCTTTGTTTAGTCCTTTCCAGTTTGCAGGCTTGAATCACCTGGTAATGTTAGTAAAAACTGCACTTAAATTAATCATGGTTTAAGAAGACCTGGGGCCTGTTTAATAAAACTTACAATTGTAAATTACAATGACAATTTGGTGTTCATTACGTAGTTAATTTGAAACTGCAAAATATTAGTGATCACACACTCCGCAATGTACATCAAATTGTCATTGTAATTTACAATTGTAAGTTTTATTAAACAGGCCCCTGGTATGCTCAATCCTATGACAAGCCGCCATTGATGACGTAAGTGTTACCGTTCAATTGGTATCTCCAACATTCAAAGGACGCAAATTTTATTAATGAAAATTAAGTGATTTAATTACTAATATTTGTCACGTATACAAAAATCATTGAAACTGTACGTAAATCTTTTATTAAAAATACAAAATTTCCTTGCAAAGTAAATTAAAAACATTGGACGTCGGTAATTTATTTTTTACGAAATGGCAACACAGGGTCGTATGACGTGGGCTAACCTTGTCAATTTTTCAGTTTTCAGAAAACTAGTCAGTTTTGAGCATACCTGTCTTCTTATACCATGAAATTAATAACATTGATGCAAGTGCGGTATTGGTGGTTGAACCGGCGCTTGCCGTTTGAGAAGCAAGCCGTTGGACCAAAGGACCAGTGTCTGACGATATAGTCGGAGCTTGTTTATATGTATGATGTTTATACAAATGAAAATCGGTATTGGCAGACGATAACAATGCGCGACAGACAGGTGTTTCGTCTAGTGTATTTAGTGCGCACGCCACGCTCCACTTGGTATTCAAAATGTTATCGTATCGACTCCAGCGCACGATGATACGCTTCACTGGTTTTATATCACGCGTTTTCTTCGGATAATCTGTTACAGAAGAAAGACGTCCATATAATATCGGTGTTAAATGTTACTTGTTGTTTTTGTTGGAATCTGTGTTCCAAGAAGACGTGACTCACAACGTAGTGTCACGGGTTCGAATCCTGCCTCGGGCTCTAAACCACTGAATTCGACTCATCATCATCATCAGCCGTACGACGCCCACTGCTGGGCATAGGCCTCCCCCAAGGATCTCCACGGCGATCGGTCCTGCGCTGCCCGCATCCAGCGGCTTCCCGCGACCTTCACCAGATCGTCGGTCCATCTTGTAGCGGGCCTACCCACTGAGCGTCGTCTGACACTATAGAACTCATACTGAATTCGACTATATGAGTTTTATTTCATGTTTGGATCGCAAATAATTGATATCACGTGGTTTCCTGCATTTGTAACCGGTTAATAGGCAATAAGCTAGCCCCATCGCTGGCGAGAACTGGGTGTATTATACACTTCTGACTACCCCTTCGTAGATACAGGCGTGATGACGCGCCAGGTAAAGAGTACTCTAAAAGCGGAAGTGAAAGTGGTGTCAGGATCGTAGTAAATGGAGTGCTATGAACTTCCGTGGTCCCTCGCTACCTCCACGGGTGATTTTATGTACATATACCAGCCAGCGTGGTTTCAACAGGAACCCAAGAAAATGGCGCGAATCTGCGGTAGTGGTTTAGACTTCTGCTAAGATTGAATGGAACTGAAGCCAGGTTACCCAGCTAAAAAAACAAAGGTCTTCAGGTCTTGTCTGTCCCACATATCCATTTCAATCCTTAAAAACCTAAGGTATTCTATTTAACGACTCTCAGAACGAAACAGACTTCTAGACGCTTGCCATAACTCTTTCATTACGCGCGTAAATTATAACGTCTATCAATAGAAAATAGAATCACGAAACAAATACGATCGTCATGGTTTTATTTGTATCCATTACAACTCAGACTCGATGGCTTGCGGTGTGCTGAAAAAAATGCCGGGAAGTCAGTTCAGTACCCGTCATCAATTTTGGCTATAACTCAAAATTCAGCCGTGATCAGTACGTAAAACCTAAACTGATTCTTTGTTTGTCTGAAACATGTCAATTCATTACTACGTATATGTTGATAATTGCAACATAAAAATACCTTTTAAAAAAAAGGTTATTAAAAATATGAATTCTTTACTTTTTAATTAATTTTATATTCATCGATCTATCTCTTATTGTCGGACGTGTTTGTAACCTTTGTAATTACTTAAAGTAAATTATATGCGAAGTGGAAAAATAGCGTTTTATAACAGTCTACGGGTGATGAAACTAATTAAACCACAGTCATCTTTATCACTAGGTAATTGCCTTTCGGGCTGCATCAGCTCGGGACCTTTTATTCTCTAAATAATAATAATGCGTAAATGTGAAATTGCAAAAATGTTTTCCTAGATGAACAGCTTCAATGTGGCTTTTTGATTTGAGAACCCCAGCACTAATATCTGATCAGATATATTCTGGATGGATTACCTCTAGACTATCTATCTATCTCAGCCTGTATCCACCCACTGCTGGGTATAGGCCTCCTCTCTTTCACGCCATCCTTTCCGGTCCTGTGCAAGTCTCATCCATTGCTTTCCGGCATACCTCACAATGTCATCCGACCACCGAGCTGGTGGTCTGCCTCGATATCGCATACCATCCCTTGGCCACCATTCAGTAACAGCCTTAGTCCATCTGTTGTCTTCCCGTCTTGCCAAGTGTCCTGCCCTGATTCGTATACCTACATCTTCGACTTAGTGCGTTGCCGAATTTCGACGTTTGGTATACGATCTACCTGGTGGATGCCTAACATGGTGCCTCTAGAATATTCTAGATATAAATTAGCAAGTGCTAAAACAAACCTTAAGAAGCATGTCCTGGAGCCTTAATTTTGGGTCGTATATTTCGATCTAAGTGTCACCAGGTACCTACTTTTTTAAAGTCGACAGATAATAAAATGCCATATTTAAAAGGTTCGGACGTTCTTTTAAGGCCACCTGTTAGTACTGCAGTTATAATACGTTGTATAAATGTTTGTATGTGCTACTTGTGTGTTATAAAGTATATTTGATTTGATCTTTTTGGCAACCTTATTGTCGCCTTTCGATACTTTATTTATTATTTTCTATGGCAGAAAAGGCTATTATCATGTCTTATTCTCCCAGAGACGACGCTTTGAGCCGAGATTCGCGCCCAACTGGGTGAGAGAGCCCTCAGAGCTTCCCATTTTTCCGGCCAAGTAGTTAATGCCAACAAACTCGTCAAAAAAAAACATAACTCAAATACAAAGTAATATATCACTACAACTGTTTATACAGATGACATCACAAACGTTTAGTAGTCAATAACAAAATATAAATAAACTTCGCAGGATGACGTCACTTACTAATGAATGACGAAACGCACGCGCTATCCGATCAAGATTTCGACTACGTTGTGTTTTCGCTGCTACTTACTATCATACATGCGGGATATAGAAATAACACGGGATATGTTAAATATCTTTCATCATCAGCCCATTAACGTCCCCACTGCTGGGGCACGGGCCTTCCCTATGGATGGATAGGGGGATCAGGCCTTAAACCATCACGCGGGCCCAGTGCGGATAGATGGTTATTAACGACTGCTAATGCAGCCGGGACCAACGTCTTAACGTGCCTTCCGAAGCACGGAGGAGCTCGAGATGAAATCTTTTTTGTTTATATTTATAAATATCTTTACTCCTTATATTTTAACAAAAAAACCCTAACCCGACAGACATTGCACCAAAGACTTTCTTACTTTTTAAAACTGCCTTACGTCCTATTCATTAAACATCCTCCTTTCATACCATAAACAATCAAATTCCCATTCATTATCCTTCCATAGTACTCTCACTTTCCTACATACATACATTACATTATTATATAAACACCTTGCCTTTCGTACTAGATTCCATACAACAACCTTGTTTCAAATTATGTAACGTACTTCCGAATACATCCCGCTCAGGGACGGTACTGAAAAGTATCGGCGTCCGAAGGACGTAATATACGATCCCGACGACCCGATTATTCTAGCCATAAAAGCGGCCAATCAGCACGCGACACCAAACACTTCAGAACCCCGATACCGACCCCGCCGGCGTGGTCGACGATTTCTCTCATTCAGCGCTTATCGCTATCGACCCGCTAGGGTCGATTAATTCTTTCAAATATTCTTCCTCTCAGACGACGCCCTGAGCCGAGGTTCGCGCCCAACTGGGCACCCTCAGACCTGTTGTCTTAAATTTTGTACCGGGTGAGAGCCCTCAGCGCTCCCCATTTGTCCGGCCAAGTAGTTAATGCCATCTGCGGAAAATCTACAATAAGTCACGTCAAAAAAAAAATGTTACGTTATTACGCGTAAACAACCAACAATCGTTACAATACATAAGCAAAGGTAACACGTATAGACCCTTCAATCTCAGTAGATCCATTCTCCAGATCCATAAACACTGGCAGAATTGTGATCACATAAAAGCCATTAATAGAATTGAATTTTAAATGTAGATCTTGAGTTCGATATTTTTTTTTATTAAATCGTCCATACGTATTAGGTCATCATCTAGTTTGTACTCTTTATTGCTTTAAAATATAAAGGAAATTTACATATTCCTAGCGTTACCTCATTTTCACAAAGTCCGGTACCTAACCTGAAGATTTTTCGGGTCCAGTTTTTTACAGGAGCGACGGCCTGTCTAACATGCAAACTCACCAAGGAAAATCCAGCCCGAAACGCATTTCTCGGGAATGTGGGTTTCCTCACGATGTTTTCCTTCACCGTTCAATGACGATGATAACTGTCCAACTCTGTCTCTCTGTTCAACTGTGTCTCTGTCTGTCTTACTGATATAAGTACGTAGTCGTTATATGAGTCATGTCAGGGGCCTTTGGCGGCTCAATAGTAACCCTGACACCAGGTTTGATGAGGCTGATATTCCACCTCACAACCCACACGATAAGAAGAAGACTGTCCAAAACTGTTGCCTAAACCAGCCGAAATAATTATAATCTACGACCCTAGCGGGTCGATAGCGATAAGCGCTGAATGAGAGAAATCGTCGACCCCGCCGGCGTGGTCGACGATTTCTCTCATTCAGCGCTTATCGCTATCGACCCGCTAGGGTCGATTAATTCTTTCAAATATTCTTCCTCTCAGACGACGCCCTGAGCCGAGGTTCGCGCCCAACTGGGCACCCTCAGACCTGTTGTCTTAAATTTTGTACCGGGTGAGAGCCCTCAGCGCTCCCCATTTGTCCGGCCAAGTAGTTAATGCCATCTGCGGAAAATCTACAATAAGTCACGTCAAAAAAAAAATGTTACGTTATTACGCGTAAACAACCAACAATCGTTACAATACATAAGCAAAGGTAACACGTATAGACCCTTCAATCTCAGTAGATCCATTCTCCAGATCCATAAACACTGGCAGAATTGTGATCACATAAAAGCCATTAATAGAATTGAATTTTAAATGTAGATCTTGAGTTCGATATTTTTTTTTATTAAATCGTCCATACGTATTAGGTCATCATCTAGTTTGTACTCTTTATTGCTTTAAAATATAAAGGAAATTTACATATTCCTAGCGTTACCTCATTTTCACAAAGTCCGGTACCTAACCTGAAGATTTTTCGGGTCCAGTTTTTTACAGGAGCGACGGCCTGTCTAACATGCAAACTCACCAAGGAAAATCCAGCCCGAAACGCATTTCTCGGGAATGTGGGTTTCCTCACGATGTTTTCCTTCACCGTTCAATGACGATGATAACTGTCCAACTCTGTCTCTCTGTTCAACTGTGTCTCTGTCTGTCTTACTGATATAAGTACGTAGTCGTTATATGAGTCATGTCAGGGGCCTTTGGCGGCTCAATAGTAACCCTGACACCAGGTTTGATGAGGCTGATATTCCACCTCACAACCCACACGATAAGAAGAAGACTGTCCAAAACTGTTGCCTAAACCAGCCGAAATAATTATAATCATGTTATGTACCGTGTGTATTATTAGCGATGTTATTATTTACAAAGTTATTTCTGGCGTGGTATTGGGCAATGGCGAGGAATCGGGACTCGCCCACGCCACCGTGTGCAACTTTGAATATTGCGGGAACGTGGATACCGGGAGCTGTGTGTCGCTCCAGCGGAGTCACTGCGGATTTATTTATTTATTTATTAT
The DNA here is from genome assembly GCF_024362695.1 of Pectinophora gossypiella. Lineage (NCBI taxonomy): Eukaryota > Metazoa > Arthropoda > Insecta > Lepidoptera > Gelechiidae > Pectinophora > Pectinophora gossypiella. Next base: position 10,033,538 of record NC_065423.1, read on the forward strand.
TCACACATATAAGCTGGCAAACAGGCATGCGTGGCTGGTGGTATTGGCCCCGATTCCTGTAGACACTGTTCCTGTATTAAAGGTGCTAATTCCTGTAAACACCATCTAATTTTATTTTAAGTTATACCTGTCATTTTCTTATCCGCCGATAAGGAAAGGGACGGATGATTGACAGATTTTAATTTTAGGAAGAATGAGTAAATGAATGAATAACCCGGGCGAATCAAAAAGGTACGTCGCTGGTATGTAATCCGTTTGACGTGCTGTCTACTTAACTCTGTCGGGTTATTGGCCGATGTAAAATTTTTAGACGGTTGTTTTAGATTTCTGCTTAAAATTGGCGTGTATTCCATAAATTTTATGCCTCTCGATTACCCATCCCTTTCGTTTTCGGTGGAGAAGAAAATGACGGGTATAACTTAAAATAAAATTAGATGGTGTTTACAGGAATTAGCACCTTTAATAAACTAATCTCAGCTGAGACTGCCCTCAAGATCATGCTCAAGTCCCTGATTTTATATAAGAACTGTCACATTGACATGATCTTGAGGACAGTCTCGAATCTGAAACTAGTTTATTAATACCACCCTTAGTAGCGTCGCCGGCCTAACGATAGTTCGGCAATCGATATAACAGTCAAACTATCAATAGGACTAACAATACTACCGATACCTATATATGTGGTATCTATATCTATCTATATATATAGTCAATTTAGATCACGATGATTAAAATGATCCCGTTGGTCCCGGTTACTACACTGATGTAAGTAAGTAGTCGTTACATGAGCCATGTCAGGGGCCTTTGGCGACTCAATAATAACCGTGAAACAAAGGTAGTTGAGGTTGGTACTCGTAATCCACCTATAACCCACGAGATAGAAGACTTCTAAGGACATCTCCAATTTGGTCAATGTCAATCAATCAATAATACTTTATAAAAAAATGTCCAATGTCCTTCTAGGTCTTCCTCTGCCAGCCCTACCACCAACCTTGGCTTTCTATGTGTCCAAACCGACTCATAATAAAGTTCAACACTTAAACTTATGAATAGAGTTATGTTATATTACTCTACTACATCAGACCTTTTTATAAATTTAAGGTTAGAGTTAGTAAATGCTGTATTGTAAACGATGTGGTAGTCATCATCTCCCTAGCATTATCCCGTTTTTCACGGGGTCCGCTTACCTAACCTGAACATTTGACAGGTCCGGTTTTTTACAGAAGCGACTGCCTGTCTGACCTTCCAACCTGCGAAGGGAAAACCAGCCCAATACAGGGTAAACTATGCGGCAATATTTTATGTAACTAAATGAATGTTATTTGGAGTTCAACTGAACACTAAATTAAGGAGGTGTATCCGCAGTAACGCTTACATATCACATATCTATCTATTTCGGTTTGCGAATCTTCAACGACATAGAAACAATTTCGATTTATATCTATTTCTGGACTTGACTGGAAATTTAAGGGTATATTTTAGCTTTTGTGAATAAGGATACTATTTGAACTAACTTAAACTACACTTCTCATCAAAAAAATCGAAACACCTTGCAAGTTTACGTTTTGTCAGGATTATCAGAAAAATGTGTACATTTAGGAATAAATGTTAAATGTCGTTTAATAGTGAGTAATATGAGCTTATCAAATCTTAATGTTAATGTTCTAAATTTAAATGAATTTTTCATAGGTTTCGTATTTTGTTAAATGAGTCATTTTTATTCCGTATGGAGTATAAAGGAAATGGATAAAACAACACACGTAAATGAAAAAAAAGCTAAAAAACGTTTATTTAATAACTTGTATTCCCTCCCCGAGCTCTAATTACTGCTTCCATACGGTTCTTCATCGATCGGATGAGAGTCACGATCACATGCTGTGGTATATTGTCCCATTCCTCTTGGATTGCATCTTGCAGCTGGCTAAGTGTTTCTGGGGCAGGATCTCTTGCTCGAATTCGTCTCTTTAATTCATCCCACAGATGTTCAATGGGATTCATGTCCGGGCTTCTTGCTGGCCATTCCATAATAGAGATATCGACTTCGTTAAGATAATCTCGTACGACGCCCGCGGTGTGAGCCCTAGCATTGTCGTGCATGAATATGAAGCCGTTGCCAATAAAATGTGCATAGGGCATCACATGAGGCTCGAGACACTCTTCGACGTACCGATGACAGTTTAGTGCAGGCAGACGTGGCCCAGACACGAAAGCAAGCTCTGTCTTACCGTCGGCGCTGATTCCTCCCCAAACCGTCCACGAACCGCCACCATAGCTGACCTTTTCTTCAATGCAGCATTGTGCATAGCGTTCTCCGTCTCTTCTGTAGACCTTGTTCCTTCCGTCGTTGCCATACAGCATAATTTTACACTCATCAGAAAAGAGAACTTTGCTCCACTGTAGGTATGACCAATTTAGGTGCTCACGTGCAAAGTTAAGGCGCGCTCTTCGATGGTCTGCAGTTAATTTCGGCCCATTTGCTGGCTTATGCGGTACCAGTCCACGATCCTTCAACCTTCTTCTAATTGTAGAGTTACTTACAGCCACCCTTCGTACAACACGAAGCCGCTGCTGCAGTTGAAAAGCGTTAAGGCGTCGATTTCTTAAAGAAGTTGTTACAATAAATCGATCATCTCGCTCAGAAGTGACCCGATTCCTGCCAGATCCTGAACGGCGCGTGAACAAACCAGTCTCCCGATAACGTTTATAGACTCTATGAACAGATGACAGGCTTAGATGCAGTCTTGCAGCCACAACACGCTGACTAAGGCCAGAATCCAGCAATGCCACAACTTGGGCGGCTTCTGTGGGCGAAGTATCCATACGTTTTAGAAAAAAAACCTTTTTTCAGACGTCCCAAAGTCACAGTATTGAAATAAAAAACAAAAAGTTTAAGGATAGGCGCCAATTTTTAGTTTTTAAACGCTAAATGTACTCCAACCCTAAACACACATTTGTCTCAAAACAGTGATTCATTTCGTTTATAAGATAAACAAATGAAATTCTAATTTTGAATTTAGAATTTTCGCTTATTACTGTAATGGCCAAACTGCCAGCTATACATTTATGTATTTTTTTTCATCGTATGAATTCTTTTTTGTGTTAAATTCGGACAGAAACAATGAAAACGGAAGTGTTTCGATTTTTTTGATGAGAAGTGTATTTTAACTTAGGGACTTAGAACCAATCAAAATGGAACTCCCGTCCGTAATCTCCTATAGCTACTCCACAGGACAGAGCCACGATCGATCATAGACAATTTGCAGCCACTGTTGATATGAAGTCGTAAAATGGATATGATCACGGAATAGAAGAAAGGGGTTGAAAGGGCCCAGTGAGCGCGAAACGTGCGCCATACAAGTATGAGCAAATAGTTCATACTTCATCTTTACACTCCCCTCGTCCGCAAACTACCACGCTTGGAGCCCCGTGATAGTATAAGGTCTTGTTCATTACAACCTGCAGGGCAAATAGTCAAATATCGACTATCATGCAAGGAGATTCCTGCTTCTTCTTCTTTGCGAGTCGATGGCGATCGAAGCTAAATTTTTGCTGACCAATAATTGGCCACGCTTATCACAGGAAAGCTAAAAACCTTAGTATGATCGGCTATTTATAAAAAAAAACTTACGAAAAGTATTCATAAAATTGTTGCCATGAAATATACAATTCCGGTAAAGTGGCTATGGAATTCGAGAAGCAGTAGAGCAATCATAGTTATTTGTTTGCACGAGTAGTAGTAGAAGATAGTGGGGTAGCGGGAACTGGCGACAGCTGTTCTCATAGGTTCTTTCCGATCTTTAGCGGCTTACGGCCATCGAAAAGAATAAATTAAGACCCAGAGGGGGTGAGGACGGTGCCCGTTACGAATTGGTGCGGGGCGGAGAATTACCGTTCTATACGTAGTATTGTTCTTTATTCAATGGTTACGTATAACAATGAAAGTCGTCACCCAATCAACGTTTCGGTACACGCGTAAGTGAACGTACGAAACGTTTGGTAGACCAACCACTTGGATGACCGCCAGCTAATCTCCAGGGAGACACGTGTATAGAACTCCAGTTGAAAGCTTCAACAGTAAAAATATGCTGGAAATATTTTTAATGAATGTTCGAGGGATTTTTTTTTGATGTCTTGAAGGTGTGAGGTGTGAATATAAAAGAGGAAATCTGAAAGTAGCGCCTGGCGCTGCGAAATTTAGAATCAACAGGAGGGATGAAAGGCATACTAATGAGGAAAGTTATGAGTATGAATGTGGATACGGGTAGGAGACGACCCAAGAAAGTGTGGATGGATTGTGTAAAGAAGAGTATGTGTGAAAGATGTGAGTACTGAGATGACGACTGACAGAAATGAATGGAAGAGGAGTGGGATAAGGGCAGGATGATGATGTTCGGGAGGAAATTTTTTAAAGAAGTCTTATGACTATGTCGAAAGAAGTAAATCTAAAGCCTGTAGTCGACGTACTACGCCGCCTTTACATGAATACCAGGTGAAATGGGGCTTATTCTCTCGTGTGGTTTGTGAGATCAGTGACAAACCTCATCAACCGTGACAGCTACCAATGATTGTCGAATTTGTTTTCGATGCTTGGATCATAAATGATCATCACGTGCTCAGCGGTGAAGGAAAACGTCGCGAGGAAACCCACATTCCCGAGAAATGCATTTTCGGAGTTATACGACCTAACCTGTATTGGACTGGTTTTTCCTTCGCGGGTTGGAAGGTCAGACAGGCAGTCACTACTGTAAAAAACCGGACCTGTCAAAACTTCAGGTTAGGTAAGCGGACTCTGTAAAAACGAGATGACGCTAGGCAGATGATGATGTAGCCGTTACATCACCCATGTTAGGAGTCTTGGCGGCTCAATTGTTACCCTGACACCAGGGTTGATGAGGTTGGTAATCCACCTCACAACAAAGAGGAACAACGTTGGGCCAACATTGGCCCAGCATTGGCCCAACGTTGAGTCATGTTTAGCCGCATGGATGGCTTTTAGCCAACTGTCCACTATTATTGTCCCGTGCATTCTCGCTAATACGTGTCAAATGTACCACTCTAGAGGTGTAAATATTATTCTGACCCCATTTAAAGATTCTTCGGTAACTGGGTTGCCTGATTTTAATTGGTGTTGCCATGGGACAGATTTTATTTTCTATGTTTCATATTATTATTTTAATTAATTTGTTTTCAAATAATTTGTCGAGGCATTTAAACGAAAATATAGAGAATGGTTGCAAAAAGACAGTTATAATGGCATATATTTTTTTTTAACTGATGAATGCCACCGAAAATGCTGTCCGGGTGGCAAAATACTGGGCTGAAAAAATCTGAATGCCATCGAAACGACAAGAGGATGGCATATTTTTTTTAATATATTTTGAATTTGATTTTACCATATCATTGTGCTAGCCACTTAGACAAAAGTTACTTCTCTGTTCTTGTATCATATATCACAAACTTTATGGCAAACATTTGTATATGTTATCGTCTAATATTTAAATTTATTGGACGTTTTGTTTTTGGCTTAGGATTTCTTATGAAATTGTTATAAGAACCTTTTCAAGTACCTACCCTACAGTATGATATTCCCATGATGTAAAATTCTTCGGAATGCGTATAAAAAAGTAACACACTTAATAAAACAAACATAATAAGCTCACACCCTCTTTCCCTATCAGGGTAGCCAGAAGCACTACCTTCACACATCGTACCAGCTACCCTTTGCTTCTCCGATTCTTACTCCGAATATTATGTTGGTTATTGGGGTTGGTTCCGTCACATCATGATGAGATGACTCAAACCTGATGACGTAGAGTTTGTAAGTTTTGATATAATGTGCCACTCGTAATTCTACGTTTTTCTGATTTTTATTATCAGTGTTGTGTGCGTCTATAGATAGATAGATAAAATACTTTATTGAGCACAATGGACACAAAATACAGAGATAAGGACAACATAAACAGAAAAGCACAACAGGCTGCCATACCGGAACTTATCCTATGAGTATTTTATTTTGTGTGTTTGCGTATGTACTGCTGCGGGCTTAGCACCGTAAGCGCGCGACTCTTTCTCGCCTCGACATACGTCACCCGTCACTCTCTCACAGTACTGCACAGAAAGAGACAGACGATCTCTGTCGCGGCGAGAAAGAGTCGCGTGCTTACGGTGCTAGGCCCGCTGTTGATGCACCATAATAAATAAATAAAATAAATAAATTCCGATTGGTATGGGCATAACCACTGATCGTCAGAAAAGAATATGCAAGTAGTATTAGTATTCTTCTCTTCTCTCGTGTGGCACGAATGTGTGTGAAACCAACCAACCTCATCAACCCTGGTGTCAGAGTTGCTATTGAGCCGCCAAAGGCCCCTGACATGGCTCATGTAACGACTACATACTTATTTACATTACAACGTTATCTCCACAAAACCAACAGCCAAATTTTTACAACAAGTGTCCCACTACGTAGTGACCCACTTATATATTCGTCTGTCTGCGCGCGCGCAGCGGTGTTAATTGCGGCTGTAATGATGATCACTTTCACCGCGCATGCGTGAAAGCACGCTTTCAGTGTGATATGTAAATAAAGGATACGTCGGTAATTTTGTAGTATTTTAAAGACATCCAAACAGAATGGATATTAAAAGTTATTTGTTTTGTCGATGAGGTTGTCAGGTCGATGACCGACATTACCAACTCTGGTGTAAAAAATTAACAAGTGCATGAAAAGCAAAAATATTCAAATTAGTTTTTATAGCATACCCTTTCATTTAAAAATATGAAAAAAAAAAAAAAACACCTTACATACCCAATTCCGTTGTCTGAGCCTACCCCAACGGGAAATGGACGTGATCTTAATACATGGAACCATCCATTATTGTTTTGTCAACTCAGCAATATCAAACAGCATGGATGTTAAGGGCGCGTGAAGTGGGACTGATGTCAGTCAGCTGCTTAAGAAATTAGGTCAAGAGATCTTTCCCTACTTGCTTGTTTTAGAAATAGGAATGACGTTATAGTTGTGGACTTTATATATAATATTAGCTCACCAATCCCAATCGTGGTAGTCAGAGGTACATCCATCGATGAATCAAGATGATGAAGATGAACCAAGTATCCACACCTCACCGAGCTTTCTGTGGATTGTACAGACTCCCACTTTATAAATACTATGTAAACTTCCGTCGCAAAATGGATTCATTACTTGACATTTCATTTTGAACGTGAACCTTTAGACCACCCTGTATGTATAGGGTGTTAGTGTCATCGTAACGAATACTTTCAATGATTCAGACTTATAATTCTGAATTGATATTAAGTGGAATTTTCCGCCGCAAAAGTATGGAACTGAAAATAATAAAAAATACACGAATTTTCATCTTCTTAAATATATAAAAGGAGAAACTGACTGACTGACATATCAACGCACAGCCTAAACGGCTAAACGTAGGCACTTGAAATTTGGAAGGGACGTAGCTTAGGTACCGTAGAGGTGCACTAAGAAAGGGATTCCCGAAAGTCCCACGGGAACGGGAATTAGCGGGAAAAATCCTTCCACGCGGACGAAGTCGCGGGCAAAAGCTAGTCATTCATAAATATTGATAGCATGTGGTTTCCAGAATTTGTGTCCGTTTAATGGCCATAGGCTGGCCCTCAATTGCATGCGACTTAAACATAGTTGGCGACGAGTGGGTGTATATACAACATTATGTTTTAATCGTCAGCAGACGCTATATATCTATCTTTACCGAGGTTTTTCTTGCAGTTCTTCGGTTATACAAGTTGTGAGAAGCTGCAGCAGTTTTAGGAGGATGAGACGTTCGACAAAAAAAATATGTAAAAGTTGACGATTGAAAGTGTTACCTAATGAATAAAGAACTAAATATTAATGTGTGTATATTTTATTGTTATAAATGTATATGTGTGTCGTAGGTTTTACCTGAATAAACTTTATTATTATTTTTAAAGATATTTTTGAGTTCGAGATAGGGTGTCACATATGCGTTTGGAGCATCTATCCGTACAATAATATGCAAACGTCCTACTGATCACGGCTTTGTCGACACTCTGACAAAAGTTCACTAAGAAAAGGTCTTCTCCTGCAGGTTGGGCGTATCCCAGCGGACCACCCGCTGGTGGGCGGGCACAAGGGCCCGGTGCTGGACATCGCGTGGTGCCCGCACAACGACAACGTCATCGCCAGTGGCTCAGAGGACTGCGTTGTTAAGGTATGGCCACAACCACTTGCCACTACACTGACAAATTACACACATACATACATAAGCTAAGGTATGGTCACAACCACTTGTCACTACACTGACAAATTAAACACATCCATACATAAGCTAAGGTATGGCCACAACCACTTGTCACTACACTGACAAATTAAACACATCCATACATAAGCTAAGGTATGGCCACAACCACTTGTCACTACACTGACAAATCACACACATACATACATAAGCTAAGGTATGGTCACAACCACTTGTCACTACACTGACAAATTAAACACATCCATACATAAGCTAAGGTATGGTCACAACCACTTGTCACTACACTGACAAATTAAACACATCCATACATAAGCTAAGGTATGGCCACAACCACTTGTCACTACACTGACAAATTAAACACATCCATACATAAGCTAAGGTATGGCCACAACCACTTGTCACTACACTGACAAATCACACACATACATACATAAGCTAAGGTATGGTCACAACCACTTGTCACTACACTGACAAATTAAACACATCCATACATAAGCTAAGGTATGGCCACAACCACTTGTCACTACACTGACAAATTACACACATACATACATAAGCTAAGGTATGGTCACAACCACTTGTCACTACACTGACAAATTACACACATACATACATAAGCTAAGGTATGGCCACAACCACTTGTCACTACACTGACAAATCACACACATACATACATAAGCTAAGGTATGGCCACAACCACTTGTCACTACACTGACAAATTAAACACATCCATACATAAGCTAAGGTATGGCCACAACCACTTGTCACTACACTGACAAATTACACACATACATACATAAACTTACGACCATATCTCAATTGGGTAGGTGGAGGTACGATAAGGTGCAAAACTCCAATCAGTTTAGCTACCTACGTGTATGGGGGTGTAAGTGACATCGTAACGAATACTGAGAGGCTCATTATTCTGAGTTAATAACAAGTGGAATTTTCCATCGCATAAGTATAGAATTATAAATAATTAAAAAAAAACTAAAAAAGTAATGGATTTTGCGACGGAAAATTCCACTTGATATTAACTCAGAATCATGGTCTGAATCATCTCCCTCAGTATTCGTTACGATGATACTAACACCCTGTATTTAGTTCATCCTGCGATGGTTGTATAGGTCCCGGCAAACTTCTTGAGCATCGACCTTGACTGCGCACAACCGAATTTTAGATCTCTTTGGTGGTGCGGTACGAGGCGCGGGGGCGGGTGAGTCCCACATCGACCGACTATTGGTAGATCAGTCGATACTTCCCCCGCGCACTCTGTCTTCGTCCCTTTGACTCCCGAATACACTTGCGTGCAGTGAAACTGACACGTTTTTGTTATTGCTCTTTTGTTAGTTTTTTTTTGTTATTGCTCATTTGTTTAAGTTTAAGAATTAGTTACTAGCACGAGGTCTATGTCTACAGATCCAAAACCTAGCACTAGCTCTGGTATTGCTGGTTTCAACCTCATGGAAGGAATATCATACTTACCTGACGATTAGTTTTTTTATGAAATATAATAATATAATATAAGTTTTAATAAACTATAATAATATAAGTTTAGTTTTATTTACATAATTAAATAATATTATTATTAATATTGTTTTTTTTTAAGGAAGTTAAGAAAATAATCAAAAGTTCATTTTTTTGCACGGAAGTGTACGTGCGCGAACTTTCCCCCACTACGACACTCGATGCTCAAGAAGTTTGCCGGGAGTTATACCTCTGATTAACCCAATTGGGATATAGACATATAGTCGTGAGCTTATGTATGTATGTTTATGAACTGTACGAAAAGAAGCGTTTAGAAGATCTTGACGTAAAACGCCAAATACGGAAGACTCGACACAAGCCCTCCTACAACTATACGTTTAATTCTGCTGGCCAGTTATTCTGTGCGCCATGTGGCCGAACCTTCAAATCGAAGTTCGGTTTTGCTAGCCACATTAGAGCCTATCATAACATCGACCTGGGATAAATATTTAGGAATCGCCGTCGCCGGACAAGGCTTGGATGATGATGATGATGTTCATTACGTTTCGTCCACTTCAACAACTTATCCAACAATCATGTCAAAAGACACATGACATTTATCTCGGACCGAAACGTACTTTCCACCAAACCCAAACGTACGCTCTCCCCAGGTGTGGCAGATCCCCGACGGAGGCCTCTCTCGCACCCTCACGGACCCGGTGGTTGACCTGGTGTTCCATCAGCGGCGTGTGGGGCTTGTCTTGTGGCACCCCACCGCTCAGAACGTGCTGCTTACAGCGGGCTCAGATAACCAGGTTTGTATCTTGTTATTTATTTCTTTTTTTTTATCTTGTTATTTTTTTCTTGTTATTTCTTGTTTATTTGATATAGTTCTTCCGTTATTAAACCAAAGCCTATGCTGGATTGGTGCAGCCTGGACTTAGACCACCCATATTGCATAAGCTGTGGTGGAGGGTTGCCCGCTGTACTCTTATCTTTGTCTATACATAACATCCATTATCCCTCGGGGGGGTTATGTATGTACAGTCATGAGCAATACAATGTACCCACTTTAGGACTCTGTCGCACTAACATATTTGACATTTAGTGAGACTTACAGTTCAATTTGTCAAAAAAGTTAATGTGACATGGTACCAAAGTGTATACATATTAATGCTCGTGACCGTACACTTTTTTGACAAATTAAACCGTAAGTCTCATTAAATGTCAAATATGATAGTGCGACAGGGTTCTAAAGTGGGTACATGATATAGGTACTTATAATGACTTATGACTGTACTTATACCCTCATAGATAGCAATATGGAACGTGGGCACGGGCGAGGTGCTGCTCACGCTGGACTGCCACCCTGACCTCATCTACTCCGCCTGCTGGAACTGGACCGGCTCCAAGCTGCTCACCACCTGCCGCGACAAGAAAATCAGGTATCATGTGACAACCTCACAGATAGCAATATGGAACATGAAGACAAAAGCATGTCACTGAAATTTTAAAACTGCGCATACTCTTGCCGACGTGCACCGATTGCCACAGACGGATCATCAGGAAGTCCTTTGCATGTATACAGGGTGTTAGTGACATCGTAACGAAAACTTTGAGGGATGATTCACACCAGGATTCTGAGTTGATATCAAGTGGAATTTTCCGTCGCAAAAGTATGGAACTGAAATGCATGAATTTTGCGACGGAAAATTCCGCTTGATATCAACTCAGAATCATGATCTGAAATTCTGAATCATCCCCCTCAGTACTCGTTACGATGCCAATAACGCCCTGTAGAACAGCGTTCACTGGATCGAGAAATCCGCTCCAAATGTTTCTGTGACAAATATAGCGTACGGCAAGGGAACGATTACAGAACGATAGTTTAAAAGTTATATTTTTTTATTAATGAAATCATACATTTCGTGATGTTACTAAAAGAATAATAAGCGATAAATCAAGGCGCACCTTTATGAACTGACTGGCTAACCTTTCGCTTTTGTTTCAAGTGTAATTTATTTTCCCCAGGATAATCGACCCCCGTAAAGGGGAGGTGGAATCGGAAGCAATCGCGCACGAAGGCAGCAAGGCGTCGCGAGCTATCTTCCTCAAGCACGGACTTGTGTTCACCACTGGGTAAGTACTTTTTTTACTGTATACAGGGTGTTAGTGACATCGTAACGAATACTCAGAGGGATGATTCAGACCATGATTCTGAGTTAATATCAAGTGGAATTTTCCGTCGCAAAATTCATGTTATTTTTTTAGTTTTTTTAAAATTATTTTCAATTCTATACTTTTGCGATGGAAAATTTCACTTGATATTAACTCAGAATAATCAGCTGAATCATCCCTCTCAGTATTCGTTACGATGTCACTTACACCCCATACAAGTACATACAGTAGCCATACAAGTAGGTATGGGTGTTAGTGACACTGTAACGAATACTGAAGGGGATGATTCAGATCATGATTCTGAGTCGATATCAAGTGGAATTTCCTGTCGGAGAAGTCATGAAAATTTTAGAGCTTATTTAAATTATTTTCCGTTCCATACTTTTGCGACGGAAAATTCCACTTGATATCAACTCGTTTTCGTTACGATGTCACTAACACCCTGTATCGTCTGTTTTGCCTAAAGTCCTAGAGCCAACACTAAAGCTAATATTTAACCATTATCACACCCCGGACACTTCATACAAAACACCTTGTTTTACACAGACTACACATTGATGGTATCGTACACGCGCATCTGTGAATGTAACGTCTGGCGCCCATACGATTGAAGACTAAGTAAGGCCGAGGGGGGTGAGGTAAACCTAGCTCAGACGCTGGTGGGGAGCGGAGTGTTGCCGTTCTACACGTAGTACTATTCCTATTCTATGCCATTATGTCAAAGCAATTCTTACTCTCACACTTTTACTTTTAAATCAATGAGGGTATACATTATAAGTTATTTAATAAATAGATGAACACATTTAATACCAGGCATTTTTATCATTTAGGTAATCATTAATCTTATAATAGCTTTTTTACGTAAAGTAAGCTTCACATGAGCTTTAAATTTATTTTCTGACAAATTCACAATATTATCTGGTATTTTATTGTGAAAACGTATGTTGCGCCTCTGGCTTATTTTTTTATTTTATACTACGAAATGTCACCTGGCAACACTAATTTTGACAGCGGATATCAAGCCACTATAACCATTGATTACCAACAATTCTTGTTTTTGTAAATATTATAGAAAGAAATACATAATATCATTATTTTAAAACCTTTATGTCCCCTAAGCGACAACGTATACATAACCCCAAAAAAGATGAATTTAATTTACTTAACTTATTCCTTTAATACCCGTGATGTCTTATCATTCTCGTCATCATCAGATTCAGCCGCATGTCGGAGCGTCAGTACACACTCCGCACACCAGACGCACTCAACGAGCCAATAGTGACGGTGGAAATTGACACCAGCAACGGAGTGATGTTCCCTCTGTACGACCCCGATACCAACCTCATCTACCTATGCGGCAAGGGCGACTCTGTCATCAGATACTTTGAGGTTAGTCGACTTTCTATGTACAGCAGATATCCTGAACAACAAAAGTGATGGTAGAAATTGACTCCCAGCAATAGAAAATTGTTCCTTCCGTCCGACCCTGACACCAACCTCATCTACCTGCGCAGCAAGGGCGACTCTGATATGATAATTATGTCTTGTAGGGCTAACCTGCGAACGTGATGATGAAACGAATTTGTCGTAACCATTCTGACGATATAATTATGTCATTTTGTCGATTGGTGCTAATATGTGAACCCAATAAGTCATATCGTTCTGTCAAAATACGAACAAAATGGCACGCATGTTACGGAAAAAAACAAACTTATCGATATCGATCGATAATTTTATCACTTTGCGCATGTTTGCCCTGCTGAACATCAATAGCGATGGTATAAATTGACACCAGCAACGGAGTGATGCTCCCTCTCTACGACCGCAACAGCACTTTATTTATTATTCTTCAAGCGCAAAAGGGGGCGGCCCAAAAAGACCTGGCAACACTCGGATGACCTAGGACTAGGAACTCTCGGCATGTCATGGAAGCAAGCTACAGAGGCTGCAAAAGATCGCGAGGAGTGGAAATCTCTTGTTCGAGTCCGACATCCCAGTATAATAAGATTTTTTTTTATTAGTGTTAATCATAAATTTGTTTTCACAGGTGACGCCTGAACCTCCCTTCGTGCACTACATCAACACTTTCCAAACTCCAGACCCGCAGAGAGGTAAATTAGTAAAAAAAAAGTAAAAAATTAGTAGTAAGTGAACCTTTTATTTCTTAGGGAATTAAAAAAAAAGTAAATAAATTAAAACGTATTTTTTTTTATTTATACAGGTATCGGTATGATGCCGAAGCGAGGCTGCGATGTGGCGACTTGTGAAATAGCCAAGTTCTATAGGCTCAATAATTCTGGGCTGTGTCAGGTTGGTGGTCCTGTTTACCTATAGTCTATAACTGTGTTATTAACTTCTTGATATGTATTCCGACACACATACTGACATAACTTGAATAATAGCAAAAATAATTTTATATTAGATCAATTTTCTCGAGCCGTAGTAACCCAGTTGGAGAACGCTTGACTCTCACTGTGAGGAAAGCAATGAAAACATCGTGAGGAAACCCTCATGCCCGTGAAATGCGTTTCGAAGTTGTGTGACCTAACCTGTATTGGGCTGACTTTCCCTTCGCGGGTTAGAGGGTCCGACAGGCAGTCGCTTCAGGTTAGTGACCAGTCAAATCTTCAGGTTAGGTAAACGGACCCTGTGAAAATGAGATATCTAAGGAAATGACGATGTTTATAATTATATTTACAGGTAGTATCAATGACAGTGCCACGCAAGTCGGAGCTGTTCCAGGAAGATTTGTACCCGGACACGCTAAGCGACGAGGCGAGCCTTACGGCTGATGAATGGATCTCCGGGGAGGACGCCGAGCCCTGCACCATGTCGCTCAAGGTACGGGGGCGGAGCCCCGCTCATTACACGGTCATACGGTAGGATGTCATTAGATTAAAAAAAAACACATCTGATGAACGTACACAAAGAAGTCTTCCGTGCGCCCAAGTTTGGTCTATTAGACTTTTTAAATTAATGAATTAAATGACCAAAAGTCGACTAAAAACTGAAAACATGCAAGATTTTAGAAATTCTACCTTCTATATTGAATTGTTGGGATCAAAACAAATACTTTATAATATTTTTGGGTATTCGTGATTGGAAAATAAATACATTGTTTGTGCAATAAATTTATTCCTGCAGCGAAGAACCGCTCTGCTTGCGCCGTATTGATACTGATCCTGGCGGAGTGCAAACTTGAATTTTTTTTAATTTGTCAATTCTGAAACTAACTTTTATACTTTTATCTCTTTTTGGCACTTACTATTTATAGAGTTCTCAAACTGAAATAAAATTAAGCATGTCGACCTGAATTGGCGCAAGTTTTGTCACAAATAGAAGCTGATGAATCTAGTACATACAACCCACTTCTATCGTGTGGGTCGTGAGGTGGATTACGAACCTCATCAACCCTGGTGTCAGGGTTATTATTGAGCCGCCATAGGCCCCTAACATGGCTCATGTGGGTGAATCTCAAAATTTCAAGTTTGGTGACGAAATTTCATATTATTTTTTCGTGAAAAATTGGGTTCCGACATGAAAAAGATCCAAAAGGATCCTCGGTTCCGACATGAAAAAGGAATTTTTCAATTCCCAATTTCCTCAATTTTTCACGGAAAAATTATATGACAGTCGCCACCAAAATGGACACATTTTGATATTCACCCATGTAACGATTACGTATTTACAACCATAATGGACAATGTGTAAAAATGAGTAATCAATGGTACCGATTCGGGCGGACACACTTACCCTAATTTTAGTTTGACAGTTAAACTAATGCCGTCCTTCACTTACAATACGCGCAAGAAAGAGACAGGGCTAGTTTTAGTTCTGTCGTTTGTCCGAATCCGCACCATTGTACAGTCATGAGCAATATAATGTACCCACTTTAGGACTCTGTCGCACTAACATATTTGACATTTAGTGAGACTTACAGTTCAATTTGTCAAAAAAGTTAATGTGACATGGTGCCAAAGTGTATACATATTAATGCTCGTGACCGTACATTGTAAAAAAGCATGGTTTGACAAATTGTGTTTCCGTTGTATGCTAGAAACTTGAGTAAATCTATTTTTAAGGTAAGTGCTTTGAATGGGTTGTCGTTTTAACCATGTTTTATCTCATCCGTTCAATAAAATGAAAGCGGATGGTAAAAAAATTGTGCAATTGACACGCAACCTAGAAGCTGTTGTATTTCGCGCCTCCTCTGTTTTTTTTTTTATACTTCAAATGGTTTGCAATGGTGTTCAAGTTGTTAAGCCAATGTATTGACTAAACATCACATTGGTGTTGACCTGGGGGGTTAAAATGGCCACATCGAAGCAATTCATCTAAGAAAGCAATATTTCCATTTGACGTTTGCGCATATAAAAGTAAGTGCGCAATGCAAACAAATGACAAATAGTGTCAGATATCCGGGTTCGATTCCTTGTTTAGTCGATTTTAACGGACAAGTAGAAGTAGCGACTTGTTACGATGGCCGTTGTAACCCCTTACAATAGCGATGTAAAATGTCGATGATTAAGTGCGACTAGCACCTTTATTGGCCACCTGATACGACACGATTCATTTATAACAAACATTATAGAAGGAAAAATTGAAGGGAAGAGAGGAAGGGTTAGACCTAGGATAACATTTATGAAACAAATAAAAGAGAAGGTGCAGGTCGTGTCGTATCGGGAGGTGAAGGTTTTGGCGGGAAGAAGAGAGGAATGGCGGTTACTCCACCGACAAGAGCGCAGCTCTTAAATAGAGAGAGAGCACCTTTATGTCTTTGGATTTAGAACTACGTAGTATTGCATTGCAAGTAGTACTAATTAAAAAAGTTTTGATAAATTTTATTACACACGTCACTATTTGGTCCTTTAATGTTGGTTGGTCATTTAAGAGCCACGCTCTTGTCGGTGTAGCATTCTCCATTCTTGTCTATCCTTTGATATTTTGGCCTTTGGCTTTTGAATTGGCCTTTGCCAATTCCTTTACTCCCTTATAAGACACGACTTGTAATGTAGTTTTTAATTAATACGAAAACGGCCATCATAGCGTGCGCTAGGAATGAATTAGGATTTGTTCCACCGATCCGCAGTAGAGCAGCGTGGTGGAGCATGCTCCTTTCATTAAGGTAAGGGGAGAAAATGTCCAGCGTGGGCAATATTATATAAGATAATCATGTTTTTTTTTTTTGATGATTCTGTTGGCTTTCTCTCTAACAAATGATTTCTGTGTGTTGTATTGTTTGATGTTCTAACACTAAAACTTGTTATTTGATGTCACTAACATTATTTAATATCATCATTTTAATTCGGGTTTTTTTCTCTATATTTGGGTTTTAAAATATATTTCGGGGGTTAATTTTCAGTCGTTTATTTTTAGAAGTATATTTTTTGATTCTCGAAAAGGAAATCAATTACTTTTATTCCTTGTTTCTAAAATGAACCTTTCAATGAGTGATCATAAGGAAATTATTATTAAAAATGATTTTTTTTTCGGTTCGATTTATAAATGAAACATTCAAAAAGGCCGTAGCGCCCAATAAACTCATGATTCGATTAAGTTTCAGTTACAAATTCATTCAATGCAACAAAAAATCCCTCCCAAAATACAAGTAAAGCCAACAGGAATATCAAAAGACAGATGCTATAGGCTAGGGGATCCCTAACCAAACTCCAGGAGCGCGCGCTTGTTGTGCAGGGGGGGTATGTGTCCGGCCGCGCGGCGCAGCAGCTGCACGTGACGAAGAAGGCGAATGCCCTTGCCGGCGCGAAGGAGAAGGACAAAGATAGATCCCCGACTCCTGCTCACAGGAGAGACGACAGTCAAGCTGGTACTCCTGCCTCAGCCACGCCGCCTCCCGTCAGCGCCGCTGTGGTGAGTATAATGTATAGAGAATAAATACCAAATTATATTTAATGTAATATATAATATAATATATATTATATTAAACGCTTATATATTATAATATAATATATAAGCGTTAAACTCTACTTAAATTTATATTTAGTTTCTTCCACAGGAGAAACAGCTGTCGGACTTAGTGGACGAGATCCGCAAGCTGAAGTCGGTGATAGTGAAGCAGGAGAACCGCATCCGGGCGCTGGAGGCGGTGGCCAAGGCGGGGGCGCTGGCGCCGGCGCCCGCCACGCCGCCCGCGGCCTCGCCGCAGCCGCCACCCGACGCGCACGACCCGCCGCCCAACCACGACAACGACGACGGCATGGCGCCTGACGAAGTCTGAGCGGTAAGCATCTTACATTTTCATCACTAATTACGACCTCCATGGTCCAGTGGTTGAGCGTTGGGCTCACGATCCGGAGGTCCTGGGTTCGATTCCCGGTGGGGACATATCACAAAAAATACTTTGTGGTTCCTAGTTTGGTGAGGACATTACAGGCTGATCACCTGATTGTCCGAAAGTAAGATGATCCGTGCTTCGGTAGGCACGTTAACCCATTGGTGCTGATATAAGTAAGTAGTCGTTACATGAGCCATGTCGGGGGCCTTTGGCGGCTCAATAATAACCCTGACATCAGGGTTGATAAGGTTGGTACTCCACCTCACAACCCACACGATAGAAGATCACTAATTTAACCCTTTATAGCCCATGATCATATAATTTAAAGATTCTTAGGAATATGATAGGTTTCAACAAATAAAAAAACACGTATTTTTCAGAAATTTGAAAATATTTATTTTTATGTATTTATTTGACATTTTAAGGTATGTGACATTTCTGTTACATTGAGTGAAGCCTTGAGGAACCAAAGCATGTGAGCATTCATAAAAGACCATCTCATGCTACTTCAGAATGGAGTCACATTCACCGCGGGATAATGACACACTTGACATATCACACCAACACGACGGATTGGAGGACGATGATGACAGCGTGACCGATCCAGACCCTCAGCCGTTACCAGAAGGTTCAGATGCTTTCTCCGACCGTGAAGAAAATATTGGAGCCGATACAGACGCAACCACTGAAGAATCGGAACACAACGAGCCGACCGCCGGCCCCCGCTGCCGATCCCGAACGGCAAAGAAGCCAATCAAAAAAGCCTCGACCAATCAAAAGCGACAAAAGCGGCACCGCCAATGGACAAAAAAGAACCCAGTTCCGAACGACCAGCAGGTGAGACTCACGGGAAATACCACTTTACCAGCTAATTTACTCGAGCTTGATACACCAATTAATTGGTGTAGCTGGTAAAGTAGTATTTCCCGCAAATCCCACCCGCCGGTCGCCCAGAACCAGGCTCCCTCCATTCCATCGGCAGTGCCGCCCCTGTCGCCCTTGATCAGTCGAGGCTCTCCTTGACTGGCCTCCCTGCCGCCCAGGATCAGCCGACGAGGGGCCAGCAATCAGCCCGCCGTGCTCCGATTCCTCAACAATCGCATCCACATCAACTGCAATACCCCCTCCACAATCAGAAAAAACATCCAAATCCCCCAACAACGGCTGAAAATTTGGATCAATCACGCCACCATCATCGTCCTCCAATCCGTCCCCCTCACGGGAAATACCACTTTACCAGCTAATTTACTCGAGTTTGATACACCAATTAATTGGTGTAGCTGGTAAAGTAGTATTTCCCGCAAATCCCACCCGCCGGTCGCCCAGAACCAGGCTCCCTCCCTTCCATCGGCAGTGCCGCCCCTGTCGCCCTTAATCAGTCGAGGCTCCCCTTGACTGGCCTCCCTGCTGCCCAGGATCAGCCGACGAGGGGCCAGCAATCAGCCCGCCGTGCTCCGATTCCTCAACAATCGCATCCACATCAACTCCAATACCCCCTCCACAATCAGAAAAAACATCCAAATCCCCCAACAACGGCTGAAAATTTGGATCAATCACGCCACCATCATCGTCCTCCAATCCGTCCCCGCTACCATACTGGTGCAATATGTCAAACATGTCATCATCCCGCAGTGAATGCGACTCCATTCCGAAACAACACGAGACAATCCTTTACGAACACCCACACACTCCAGTTCCCCAAAACCTCCGTCGCCACTCAATGTAACAGAAATGTCACAAACATACAAAGTTCCGTTTTTCACACAAAAAACAAAAATATGCTCTGATAACAGTATATGAAACAAATTATACACTTACCCGTAGAATTCGGCGAAAACAAAACAATTTTACACACGTTTAATATTTTTTTATGAATTTCAAACTTTCAGCGCGGTTACACTTGTCACTTTTACCGACGTACGAAATTCAAACTCGATAAAGTGAATAAATTACGCCATCTATGATTTTTGTTTGATACTAAATGTTCGGTGTGGTCTGTTACAACACAGTAACACTGATTTAAATGAACTTATATTATTTAGCGTACATATTAGAGGGACGGATGAGGTATGTTACAGGAATGTCACAAGAGCCTATAAAGGGTTAAGAGCCACGGTCTTGTCGGTGTTGCCTTCTCCATGCTACTTTTTTAGGGAAAAATAGGGCAGTGGTTTCCCTCTTGCCTTCCGGCAATATCTGTAAACCACTCTATGTATCTGTTATGTAACGAATAATTGTTAAACTCCTCGAACGGTATTCACTATTTGCCCGACAAATGGGGAGCGCAAAGTGTCACCCGTAATATAGTAAATACCTATTATAGTAATGTATGATTTCTATTATAGAAACGGACTCGAGAAGATTTTATAACCGGCAGGACCCCGCATCGTCGACGGAACTTTTAGGAAATATAAAAATCTTAAGTACTCTATTGAATATACAAAATGGCGCTAGTTGATATTGTTTCTCAACCCTAAATCAATTCAATTTTATCATTAGTTTTCTCGCTTACGAAAACGTACGATTATTAATTATATAAAAAGTTATAAGAACAGGAGCTCCTAAAAAGGCCACATTAAAGCAAATCATCTAAAAAGTAAGTGCACGCAATATCAATAAATGTCAAATAGCAATATTGCTTTTTAAGATGAATTGCTTCAATGTGGCCCTACTAACCATCCTGTATTTATTCGGTGTGGCAATTATTCTTTCAACCAATTGCATCAATAAGAAGATTATAAAGTTTGTGATTGGTCCAAATATAAGCAAAATGGCGCCGACATCTTTTTATTCTTTCTATTACCATACTTGAAATTGAATTGGTTCCAATTTATAGAACGCGCTTAAGATACTAATTTTAAGTAAATATAATAATATATTTAAATGTGGAAATTTATTCATCGCTATTATAAGATTTTCTATTGTTAACGAGTTCAGAAACAATATCAATGCAAAACATATATTACAATGGAAAATCATTACATTAATTAAGGAAACAGGATTTGATGAAAAAATAAACTAAAACGAACAAATTACCTGTATGACAGAGGGAAATTCATTGTATTATTTCCTTTAAAAATAAACGCCATATTTTTTTATTTTTTTTTAATTTAATGGCCTGGTTGTACGACCTTTGAGGCAAGTCATTTTGGGTAATCAAGAGTGAACCATTTACGAACTCTTTTTATGATCAAAAGGTATTAAATGTTTTAATGGAAAAGTGATTTGACAATAACAATTACAATAAAAAGGCCAGTTACAAATGCTAAATAATGTTTTGATATTTCATTGTTACACTCGCGTCAAATTATGTAATATTTATTTTATATTTTAAATAGATTTTTGTAAATATTATAATAGAATTGAAGTGATACGCAGAATACGTGCCTTAATTTCACTAAATATCGCATTACTTTATGACGTTGTCACAAATATTATTATAAAAATATGTATACACGACTATTGACAATATTGGTGATGTATATTTTTGCATTTAGTGTTCAGGAGTTAGAGCTCATTCTCGTATTAACATCATTTTAGTCTATATTTTCAGCAGTCGGCTTGAAACTTTTAAATTTGCCATCTAAAATATACTTACTTGAAATCTGTAATTTAAAACAATATAAACTTGATAAAATGAAGTAAAAAGCAAATTATTATACGAGTTAGTTAATGGAAAAATAAGTACATAATGAAAATAGATATATGAGATAAAAATAAAAAAATATCAATAAAAACAACACCAGCTTATTATAAATAGAATACCTCTTCCCTCGCACTACATTGAGGTAGAGCGCCCAAAACGCTGGCAGCATTTCCCCTCTGAACTGCCAGGCCTATGGAAAAATTGTTTTTAAAAAATATCTGAATATCATAAATTATACTTTATGTTACAGTGAATTAATATTTTCTCGTCGACTGCACTTTTTTACAATAAACCATTTTAAGAAACCATTATGAATTCTCACAAAATGCTTATTTCCCATCACTATCTCTTAGAGCTGTAAGCAGAACTCTTATGCTATGAAATAGTAATTTATTTTGATTTGTGTATCGCGTTTAATAGGTTTAAAGTTAGTGGGCAGATGATACTTTTGTGTGGTTTTGAAGTTATTATGAGGAATTCATCATTAACTATCACTACAGTTTTAGAAATAAAGGCCTTTTCCCACACAGACGGTTCGGACATTTTCGGTTCGGCATTTTAAAATCACGAAATATTGAAAATCTATAGTATATTAGGGCTGCAATAGCCACAATGAAGCCTACTACCTACTTTAGGCATCATATTCGAGCGTGATACTAAAAACACACAAAAGTGACACCATGCTACACGTTTTTATGATTAGATGTAAATTTTCTTCAAATTACAATAAAGAAGCAAGTAGATAAACAGGTTATACGTCCCACTGATGGGCACAGGCCTCCCCTCAATCAACCAGAGGGCGTATGTGGCGTAATGTGCGCCTTATAATGAGTTTTTGAAGAAAGTTTCGTCTATAAATTAAGTTAGGCTTAAGAGTCCAGTGACTTGGTGCTTATGTTAATATTCTTTAATACCTACTGTAAGGCGTTACGCTTCTAAACGTTTGCTGGCTCAATGCATTATTAATTTTATAACTACTATTACTTTATTCTGTCTAGTTTTGGGAGTCCGTTGTTTTGTCATAGCAAAATCTACGGAACTTTTGACAAAGGTATCTAAGATTAAGAGAGTAGCAGAGACAATAAGAGATTGCTATGACAGAATGACAGACAGCTACTAAGTTTCTAGAGATTTTTATTATTACGATTTGTAATCTTATGAACGCAAGTCTCATGGTCCAATTAACGAAACTCAAGTGACTAAGTCTTTATTATTGTAGTTAAAAATACTAAATGTTTTATTACTAAAATTCATTATATGAACTTTCAGTACATTAATTTTGAAAAAAAAATTAAAATGTTTGTTTTGACAGCTAGTCATGTCATAAATGAAATTGTAAGTTGACAGGTCACGCTGTCCCGTTCTAGACAGCAAGTATTATAGTTTAAATTATAGTATTATTATGATGATTATATTTTTTTTCTAATTTTAAGATGGCGTAATTTTAGGTGTTCGATTTTTAAGATCATGACAAGGCAATGTATGGATTTTTGTAAAGATGTATGAAAATGCTTGTTTTACCTCGTGAGGGTTTGTGTAAATTATTATTTTCCTCTTTTGTATGTGAAGCTTCGATTTTGTATTGTTTTCGAGTTTTTATATGCGTTTTAACAGTGTCCTGTGTAAAGAGAAATAACGAAATGTAGTAGTCACGTAATACTGTACATTATGACATGTGACAATAAATAAAGCGATGCATTGCGTAGACGTACATCATCTGCAGGCGACTAATAACTTTGTGCACTTAGTATTACGATTAAATACCGGTTTCTAGTGAGAGTTATAGTTGACTAAAAATGTGTACGCCTCCGGCTACATATTTGACGTTATATAATTGTAATAGTGTTCTGACCATCGCTTGAAGCGCTTTCCTACTAAATATAATGTGTTGTTAAATATCAATGTGGATAAACATGTGCAAAGGACTGTCGAGACTGTGGTGGATTCTCTTTTTCTACTTGTTCATGCGATCTAATCATTAACGTGTTACAAATTTTATATCAGTTTTACGTCCCACGCTCACAGTCCAATATTCACATCTATGTAAATATCTACTCCCTTTCGTTAGAAAACTTGTCAAAGCTGAAAATAGTAAAATAATTAACGCACAATATTGAGTATAATTATAAGCATAAAATGGTTTTTGTCCTGTTACTGTACTGGTGCTAATAAATTTAGGCGATGTGCCAAAAAGATTGTGCTATTGTATCGTTAGGTATTCCCCATAATATGTACTAGTATTTACAAAAATATTTGTCGAAATTAGAGATGCCTTATATTACGAGCATGTACTCATAGAAGGGTTGAATCGTATTCATAATCTTCGACTCGGCTCGAACTACAAAGCCATATTACATTGATAAATTAGTTTGAATTGCGCAATTAAGCCGAGAATATTTGTTCGGTTTCGGCTGCACCAAAATGCCGAGCCGAATGTATGTGAAGCGACCCTAAGTTTCATTAGTAACATGCTATATACGAAATATTGGTCTGTAATTATACGTTAAAACTGAAATTTGTCATTATAATATACGATAATAGCTGTTAAGTGCCTTGTTGTGTTAATAAATACTCAGATCAAATGTTGCAATTACGAAAGTTGAGCTGAAATAAATGTCTATTTTACTATTTTCATTGCTGGTTTTATTTTCAATTCCTCGAACACAAGGTGTGCCACAACTGTCAGCACCTCTTCGCACTTCACTATGCTTCTGTTTCAGTGAGTGAGTCAGTGACCTTACACTTTTATATAGACAGGGTGATAGTGACATCGTAACGGATACTGAGGGGGATGATTCAGCTCATTATTCTGAGTTGATATCAAGTGGAATTTTCCATCGCCCAGGCCCAGAAGTTCACGTTCAAAATTAAAAATTAGATAGGCTTGCAATCTTTGAGGGCTTATTACTTAGTTTTTTGCCACGTTTTTATTATTCATTGCGGACCCACCATACCACTAGCCCTACCCCTGGTGGTAGGGTGGGTCCCAAACCATACCACCATAATGATGTGACAAAGTACTCGTATGGTTATTTATCTATGATTATTGTTTCCGCAACTATTATTATCTATTTGTTGCAATAATGTAAGTCTTATCATGCAATTCAAGTTCAATATTCCTTTCATCATCCCAGCACCTACATTAAATATACACTGGCTGACATTAAATGAGTCCGCCAATGTGAAAAACTCCTTTCAAAAAGTTTATAAACTACATCGAAACGTTTTGGTTGAAAATACATTCCCCTGTAGTATTTAGCGTTTTCGGTGAGCGCCATCGAACAACCAACGTTTTAGAATCATTTCATTCGAAAATAAATAAATTACTTAACAAGAATACTGTGACATTAATGCGTTTACTGAATGTATTACATAAGATTCATGATGCAAATATGGTACCTAAAAAACGGCGAATAAACCAAATTATCAACGACGATTTTATAATTGATGTACAAATGCAATTAGTCAACAAAGAAATTACCATTGGTCATGCATTGGACAAATTGCGTACATAATATTTTTTTTATTCTGTTCCTTTTTAATTTTTAATGTGTATTAATAGCGGTGTATCCATTTTAGTTTATTTGCTGTAAATAATAATAAGTGTATGTATATGTCAAAACTTTTGTTTTAATAATGTTTTAATTTTTAATAACAACACTATTACTTGATGGCATGATGGTGGTATGGTTTGGGACCCACCCTACTACCAGGGGTAGGGCTAGTGGTATGGTGGGTCCGCAATGTTTTTATTTTAGTCTTAACATGCCTAAAAGCTAGTCTGCCTAGTACTAAAATATTTTTGAACTAGAAGTTCAAAAAACCCACTTGTGTTGTGATGGTGTGGGCTGCTTAGTTTACCTACCAAGCAAACCCTGGTGTTAGTGTTCTTTCATGAACCGCCTTTCGGCCGCTGACATGGTTCATGTTATGACGACCACTACCATCAGAGATAGTAATGACCGGGACCACCTACGTAGGCTGATAGGTAAGTAACTATTTATTTATTTTCTAGTTTTCAGTGCACATAAAACCGTTTAACTTAAAAGTTTTTTTACCGATTTTTTTATTTTATCTTTGATTTGACTGTTGTTATTTTTTCACCTAGCGGTACACATCCTTATGCATGGTTATGAAATAAAATAAAAGAATTATTAAAAAAGGGATAGCGACAAAATGATGAATTCTGAAGTAAGGTAGAAAATCTAGAAAAAGGTACAAAATGGGTCATATCTCGTAAACCGTAAATAATCGCTGAACATACATGGGGTGTTTCTGTTAGCTAATGAGCCCCTCTAATTTTGAACGTGAACTTCTGGCCCACCTGTATACTGTTTAGCGCCAATCGCCCTTATACACACTGGAGAATGCACAAAATTAAACCCGTCAATGATTTTCGTAAATTTATTTTTCTAAATCGAATTGCTGATCAAATTGTTCTTGCGTAATCTTTCTTTTTTTTAACTTCTTCATTAGAGCCACGTCTTTAGCGAGTTCGTCCAATTCCTCCTGTGTCACTGCTTTCCTCTTTTTTCCTTTCTTTCCATCTGCATTATTCTGTTTTGATTCCTTTCTCTTCTTCTTCCGTAGTTTTTTATCTTCTTTGTTTTGCTTTGCGTTTTCCCATGGTGTTGTTTGTACCTGCAAAAGGTAAATATGTCAAAAATATGTTATGATTAAAAGCACATCTTGAATCTAAGAAGAGCTTTATTGCATCAACTAATTGATGAAACCTAAAGAAATAGTCTTCAAAAAAATAACTACTTTATAATTGTGTTATTTCTGTCAGATAATTAGTCTGGCGATTCAGAGGGGTAATGCTGCCAGCCTGTTGGGCACCTTGCCTCGATGTGACGCATTGGAGGAAGTGTTTTATTTATAAGATGTGTTTGTTATGTTTTTAATTGTTTGAATAAATAATAATTTTGGTGGGCTTTATAGTTGTTGTGAAAACAAAATTTCATGTTACACCAAATACAAGTAATTCTTGCAAAATCATTAGATTTCGGATTATACAGGGTGTTAGTGACATCGTAACGAATACTCAGGGGGATGATTCAGGCCATGATTCTGAGTTAATATCAAGTGGAATTTTTCGTCGCAAAATTCATGATTTTTTTTTATTATTTTCAATTATATACTTTTGCGATGAAAAATTCCACTTGATATTAACTCAGAATAATCAGCTGAATCATTCCCCTCAGTATTAGTTACGATGTCACTTACACCCCACACAAGTACATACGGTAGCCATACAAGTAGGTATGGGTGTTAGTGACACCGTAACGAATACTGAGGGGGATGATTCAGACCATGATTCTGAGTTGATATCAAGTGGAATTTTCAGTCAGAATTTTCCTGAAAATTTTTGTGTTTTTTTTTAATTATTTTCAATTCCACTTTTGCGACGGAAAATTCCACTTGATATCATCTCAGAATCATGGCCTCAATCACCCCTCAAAGTTTTCGTTACGATGTCACTAACACCCTGTATACATTACACACACATTTTTTATTCTCCGAAAAATAACTCACCATCTTCTTTTTCTTCTTTGATGGCCAGACCCCTGTCTTCTTATACTCTTCCAACTTTTGCAATCTACTTTGTTCCTTCTGTTTATCACTGTATGGTATACTATTAAAATCTATTTCTTCTTTTGGACCTATGAACTGTAGCTTATGTTCTGGTTTTATTTCAGGCATTAGCGGTAGCTTTAGAAGGCCGTAGCTGGTGGCGATATGGCCCAATGGTAGTTCTTTTAGTTGTAAGAGAAGATTGCATTCGTGTTTAGAGTATGCTCGCATGTGAGAGACGAATGCTCGCTGTCCTTTGTCGAATATAGCTCTGTCCCTCTTTTGTTGGTTATGAAGTATTGCAAGTACCTAGAAAATGAGGTTGATATTTAGTTGCGCTTGACGAGGGATTAATTCGGAAAAATGGAACAGAAAATGTTCTAATATAGGCTTAAAGTCCCAGCTGCTTCACCAACTTAAAAAAATACATTTATAAGACCTCAATCCACTATTTGGTCTAGTTATTTTGTAAATGCATATCATTCAAAATGTATGAGTGTTCGATCAATGCTACAAATTTTGAAAAGGGCCTGTTAAACTATGTTTACGCCCAATCCTCACTGTTGATAATGTCAGAAAACAGTTATTAATAACAAATAATTGGCATCATCAATTTTTTTATGCAGTTTCAATCTAAGCAACCCATTGCCATAACCTAAAAAAAATGCAGTTTCAACAATGAGGATCCTGGTGTGAAGGATATCAACTTTGTCTGATTCATTTGAACTCATATCTCTTATCATTCTCTTATTCTTGTCCACTGCAATCAGATATTCTATATAGATATATATTTATACAAACATAAACACTCTCTGTTACCTTATCTCTCAATTTCTCGCTGATCTTAATTTCATCCTTGGATTTCCGCCAATCTTTGAGCTCTACCATCTGGTTGGTCTTGATGAAGGGTATGTAGGTGTCCTCAGTGGGCAGTAGGGGCAGCAGTGAGCACCCAGCGGCTCCGCCCCGCGCCGTGCGCCCCACCCGATGTACCAGAGACGCAGGGTTCGTTGGAGGCTCCCACTGAAGTACCCACTCCACTTCTGGGATGTCAAGACCTCTGGAAATGGTGAATTTCAGAAGATTATAATTAAAAATTATTCCTAATTTGAATAAATTAAAAACAATATAATAATAAATTTTTGCTTACTATTATGTGTGAGATAAGAAAAAAATTTTCTTGGAGACATAATTACGACTCAAAATGTAATGAGTGACCAATAAATGAACAATGAATGGTTATGATTATTTTTATAATGAACATTGTATTGTAGTATTAGCATTCATATTAATAGTATATTAGTGATAGTATAAGTTAAAATAACTGCTTCTTACCTAGCCAACAAGTCGGTACACAACAGAATTGTATTGTCAGCTTCTCTAAACTTTTCCAGTATCTTGCTCCGTTTCTGTTTCATCTTGCCGTGAATAGCAAACACTTTTATATCGGGCAGGAACACTGGTAACACATCGGACCAGTAGTCCACACACGCACAAGTAGGCAGAAAGAACAACCCTTTTATCATCTTCCTGTTCCTTATAAAGTTCAGTAAGAAAAGAAACTTGTCTTGCGGTTCTACTATTACGTAGTAATTTTCCAATAGAAGCGGTGTACTTATTGTTGATTTCTCTTTAACACTGACTACTACGGGATTCCGTAGCCCGGCACGGACTAAGTCCTGAAGTTCTTTCGTCTGTGTGGCGGAGAAGAGGCCAGTTCGACGCTGTCTTGGCAGGTATTGTAGGATGGTGGTGAGAGTCGCGCTAAATCCGAGGTCGAGAAGGCGATCTGCTTCGTCTAGCACAAGGATGTCCTGAAAGAGATAAGATAAGAAATTGAGTCTTAGAGATTTTTAGAACCTTTCGTCAATTTTATTTTGTGCTTGTTCAGAACAATTTGACTACAGCTTTAGTCATTCAACAATATTCTGTTCTCAGTAGTGCATATTCTGTTCTCTCTTAAGGCAGAAGATTTCTTATATAAACTGTTCTTATTATTTTTACACATAGCTAAAAAAGTGATTGTCTAAACAAACCTCTACTCACCAATTCCTTAAGCCTTCCAGCCAGATTCAGTTGTTTCCTCTCAGCAAGCAGGTCTTGTAACCGTCCTGGAGTGCACACCGCAATGTGTGCTCCACGCTGCAGACTCTGTACGTCAGCCTCTATAGCTCGGCCGCCCACAAGCAAGGCCAACGTGACGTCAGACAACTCCGGTTCTTGAAGGAATAGTTCTATAACCTGTAACAAGGGTTATTATATTAAAAAAGAAATTGATAAGTATGTATGTAGCCAAAAACAAAGAAAATAGATAAGTATGTATGTCATCAACGTCACTACACGAAAACATTTTATTATAAAGGATTAGGCATACACTTTTTAATGAGACATGTAACAAAATCACCTTGAATATCTGCGTTGCCAGCTCCCTTGTCGGAGATATTATAACAGCATAAACAAAGTCTTTTCGTAACGGACTCTCCTTGGTCTTCTTCAATATCATCTCTAACATCGGCACCACAAATGCCAGGGTCTTCCCTGAACCTGTAACAGCCTCTGCAACCACATCTTTGCACGACAAAATAAGAGGGATTACTGCAGCTTGAATAGGTGTCATAGATTTAAAACCCTGCTTGCTAATGCAGCTCAAAACAGGCTTCGAAAGAGCAGGAACAACTTTAGACCAGTCTTTATTCACCATGTTGACTAATTACCACATTATTTACAATAAATAAAATAACAGCATTAACAGCACTTCACTTCGGCATCTTTGTCAATTTTGACATGGACACCAACACGTGTTTTTGACATTGACATTAGAAAGTGTTGCAAGGTCGCAAATCTGCTTGAAATTCGAATACGCTACTCTCCATCAAATTTACGAACTAAGAAGAAATGAACATAGTTTCAACGTGTTAAACGTGTATTCGATTTATAAAATACTGTTACGTTCGAAACATATATTCCAAATTTCCTTCAACAAAAATATTGCTTCTTTGAGTTTAGTTAGTCTGTGCAGTAAACATAAGAGCAAGACTTGTTCTTGTTTTTTCAATCGCATAAAGGTAGTTAAATATATAATATTGTTCAAATTTCTTTAAAAAATGTTTGTATATATATATGATAAAGTTCTTAATTACTTATTACATTTTTTAATTTAGTTTCAAATCTCAACCAAATCAATATTAGCGATGGGTCGTTATCGGTTTTTGAGATAACGTAACGTAAGCGTTATGTGATTTCCAATAACTAGTTTCTTAACTAGTGATTTTTATAACTAGTTATTTTCACAACGTTCTGAAGCAAACGTGATAATTGTAACGTAAAATCGTTTGGTTAGGTAGCAGTATAACTTAATTCTTCTTCACGCACACGTACGTTTTACATTACTCGTTTTACTCCTTTACGTTGTCAAAGCTATGTGTAAGGTGGTCAATGTAAAACGTCGTTTTCATCTTGTCATTACGAATATTGTAAAACCAGTGATTTTGCGTGAGTAGTGAAAGTAGCCAAACATCGACGCTATGCCTTAAACATAAGAGTGAATTCGATTTAACTTTATGGCGTTGTGATTAAAAGAGTTATTGAAGACTGATGCCTATTTCGATCGTTTAAATGGCGTTATGAATATCACTAGTTTTTGTTGTAGTGGAAAACGAGTGATCACTGTTCGAGCTCGTAACTGCATATATAACCAGTTATGGTTAATAACGCCCATCGCTAATCAATATGGCGCATGTTGATATGATAAATTGACAGCTGTGTTTTGTCTTTGTACGGAAATTGTAATGTTTCTTTTATATCTCCAGCTTAACAAGAAAAATATTTAACAATGACGAGGCCATTTGGTAATAACGATAAGCGTTTTTCAATCGACGATGCGTTCGAGGAAGAGACTGATGAAGCCATAAAAGTGTACGGTGCAACTGGTGATAGATCGCCTTTACAGAATAAATTTAAGAATGGGACGGAGTATTTGTCCAGGTATGGCTGATTTTATATATTTTTGACGGATACGTGTGGTTTAATTTGAATTATGTCGGTTCAAAAAGCGGTTTCTTTGTGTGCAATCGACATGATGTTCTTGACCTTTCGTGAGTCAGATATCCTTAGTGGGGCAAAAGGCATTTGAACTCATGAACACTGGCCGTTACTCGCGCCCCGCAGACCCACTTCCGCGCTGTAGTCTAGCTCTAATTGACCGATAATGTTTACTAATTGCTATGGTCCAAAGACCTGTACCTGTAAGTCATTGTTTTAGAAACTAGAAAGTTTGTTATTACATTGTGTTGAATGGATTCAACATTTACCGCGCGCTGCTGCATATTAATAACGCATGAATAATTCACTGCGTGTTATCTATTCAACCATAATCAATATTTCATTTAACTTGGTTGTAGCAAAACATACAAATGCACGGAAGACACAGCGTCGCGGGATTCGGACTCGCTTATACACGAGTATGTAGAAGCTACACAGTCCATGTATTGCTGGAACCACCCTAAGGTCCGGGAGAATTGGAAAACAGTATGTGCTGCTGTCGTGCTCCTCTTAGTGGGAGTAGGGCTTCTGGGCATGGGTGCCTTTGCTGTAGCTGAACCAGAAAACGGTCTTCAAGGTGCAGTATTCTTCGTAGCTGGTATGATATGTTTTGTCCCTGGTGCATATCACGTTGTGTACATTTGGCTAGCTGCCCGTGGGCAGAGAGGGTATGATTTCTACCACTTACCTTTGTTCACTTGATTTATCTAATTAAGTAAAGCTTACATTAAGTTTCTTAAGCTGTGGAGATGTAAATGAGAGAGTAAATTAAGTGAGGAGTATGAATATCATGTGGAAGAATGTTTGGGTGCTGTTCATGCTCTCTAAATATATTTAAAAAAGTAAAAAAGAAACCCTTTGGTTCAACATTTTTAGTACTTTAGAGGCAAAACACAGTTTCTAAATTAAAAGTAAAAATTAAAAAAATATTGAACATTGACTAAAGAAAAAAATGCATTGCCCATTCTGCTCTTTTTAAGTTCTGCTTACAATTAGGAATTAGAATGAAATTGTTAGTACCTTGAATTCTGTCCACTCTATGTAAGTAATTGACTAAAACTGCTATTCAAGATAATTATATGAAATCTTTAAAACTGTTAAATAACAATTAAAATTCTATTGACAAACAAAAGATATAAATAACAATGAAAAGTCAATATCTTGACAGGTGTAGAATAAAATGATAAAGCTTGTTTCATTGACATGAATACATTATTGATCATCATTCTTATAAATTAAATTACAAATACTTATTGAATTATTAGGCAATGAAAATGTTGAAGTGGAATAATTTTTTACTTTTTTATTGAACCACCCTTGTTTATGGATAATGAGATACATTTTCTATAATACCAACCTATATATATTTTAAACACAGTGTAATGACTTGTGACGAATTTTTCTTAATAAACATAATTTTAATAGACTATCAAAGTGCCTAGATAAGTAAATATAGTTAACTACTTGTTGTGTGTTCTATAATTCTTCAATGTCTTGCATAGGTACAAGAAGTAAATGTTTTCCTAAGAATAATAATTGTGATGTTCAGAACAATTTATTAGACTTACTTCTTGAGTCATTTAGTTAATATTATATTTGTGTAAATATATTTTTCAAGTAATATTTGAGACAATATAGTGACTGTCAGATTTTTTGCAGCTTGATTATACAAATTATTACTATATTTATTATTTATTTAGATCCTATAAAATTATTGGTTAACTTTTAAAGATAAAGTGTATTATTTAAATTTTATTATGTATGAATGTGTTCTGTGGTATAATGTAATTCTAGTGTAGGTGCATAATTCTCACGAATCAAACTTGTGTTGTAATATTGTTGTCCAATGATTTGTGGACAAGGTCTTGTACTATTGCCATCATCATATTGTGCATTTTTGTAATAATAATTATTATTATAAGTTAGTGTATGCCTTTGTTATGCAACGTCTTGGTAACTTTAGACCTATCAATCTTGCTAACAGAAAACAGCTGGTTACCAAAAAGTTTTTATCTATCATAATTTTATTTTGAATACTTGTTAACCTTTTAGATCTCATTATATTTTGAAAACAAATTGTAGGTGCCAGCTGTTGATACTTGTGAAAGTTCTTCAAATTAATACTACATTGGTGTCTATTCACCTTTAAGGACAGACACAAATTTAAACCTAATTTTAATTTGACAGTTCTTAAACTAGTGTCGTCCTTCATTTACAATAAATGCAAGACAAAGATAGAGCTAGTTTTAGTCCGGTGAAATTATTATTAGGTTGGTCATCCAAATTGGCACCAATGGTTCATTTATAAAGTCCTGTTAGATGTACCATCTTACCATTGATGAATTTGAGTTGTGAAAGCATTAAAGGTTACATACTGTACCTATATGACAGCTGCAATGTAGTGTAAACATAATAACAGCTAGCTAACTACAGAAAAAGAGGTAAATATTTGAGAGTGCAGTCATCAATGGCGAATGGGTACACTTTATAACATTTTGTAGTAAAAATCAACTAGTTAGTGCTAAATACGGTAATAAAAATGAAGATGTTGACTGTGCTAAACAATAGTGACATAAATCTACGTAGTTGTAAAACAATAAGACACATTATAAAGATTATATTCTATGTTTGTATTGCCTGTGTGACTTATAAAGTGATAACAATTGTATTTTCTGGTATTTTTCACACATGATTTTACG
This sequence comes from Pectinophora gossypiella, assembly GCF_024362695.1. Lineage (NCBI taxonomy): Eukaryota > Metazoa > Arthropoda > Insecta > Lepidoptera > Gelechiidae > Pectinophora > Pectinophora gossypiella. Next base: position 10,067,714 of record NC_065423.1, read on the forward strand.
ATTAAAAGGTGAAATATAGAGCATGACATGACAGCATACAAGAACATTATTTATTTAAACGTACCCATAGAATTAACTTGTGAGTTTTACGTTATGAATTAATTTTGTACATGATACGGCGGACTGATTTTTTTTATGTATAATATTGGAAATTTATTATAATTTTTAAGGGACTAGCATGATAGAATAAATTCAGAGTTTGCTGGCAGCTTGGTTTTTGGTGGTCCTGTCATTATTTCTATAATGTATCATTCTGTGGAAAGTTGTAAATACTTATTTAATAAAATAGTCAACTTAATTGGTATTTCATTTTTACCTAAACTATTGTTTGACCTTGCTATTATCAAACTGATACCTTGAACTCAGATAATTATCAATTGGTCTTATAATACCACAGGTATATCTAAGTAAATGGGCTTAGAAGACAAACAAGTGTGTAATGTTACCTATATTAAATGTTTTTTAGAAAATCTTCTCAACTTGAAATGCTGTAGATACCGCAGCTCTCCGTTCCAGGTCTTGAGCACCTCCATCTGCTGAGCGTCCATCAGGTCAGGCATCTCTATACCGCACGTGTCAAACTCCTCTAGTTCTCGCTTTTTTGTAATGTTTATTACATCTTCTCTGCTCGCATGCTGACGATTTTTCCTATGTCCTACAGAATTTTTCAACTGTATTTGTTCTAGTTCTTCATCAAACCGCGCCAAATATGTATTTATCAGTTCTAATACTTGTTCTGTAGCCAAAACACTACACCCCTCAGGTATTCTCTCTTTGAACCAGAGAATTTTCTCACCTGTTAGGTTTTGCTTGATGTGTGTGCCAAGTTTGTTTTGCTCTTTTCGCTCGTTTCTCTTCATTTTCTTAGCAAGTGATAAGGTTTTTCTGCTGTTAGGATGCTTTAAATTATCTAAACTTTTCTTTATTTTGGGCATTTTGCTTTTTAGTTAAGTATTATTGTAAATAATACGAATTTCGTAGCTCTACTCACGTGCTCGTGTTTACAAAAAGTACAGAATCTGACAGTGACAGCCGCCATATGATTTATCTGACAGGGACAACGCCATACAAAGTAATTGTTTTTCTTGTTGACGCGGGTTAAAGTAAGATAAAAAAGCGCACCATTTGGAATAAAGCTGCGTTCAAGATTACAATTTTGAGTTTCTATATCAAACTCTGTAAATAGAAACATTTTATTTTATTAGTCTGAATACTAAAATGAAAAATAGAGCTAATTATAATCCTTGTAATGAAAATTAGGTCGGAAATTTCTATAAATATATTAATTTCACTCAATAAAGTTTACATAATTAAGTAAAATTAAACTTGTTAATTGATTCTTTATAAACAGATGTCCAACTGTCAATGGTCAATACATAAACATAACCTCAATATACTTTATACTGATTTTTATGTAAAAAAATCTATTGTAAACTGTTAGTTTACCTGTGATGATAAAGTGTTCGTAGTTCTGGTACAATCTCGCATTGCAAATAACGTTTTATTTATATCCACTATGATCAGAAGACCAAAGCCAGGGGAAGGCGAAGAAGACATTCTTCGAATGCAAGAAGAATTTCTGCGAGAGAAAGAAAAAGATGGGAGCTACCAGCCAGCGGCTCAGGTGGTTAATTTACGGCCCCCGGAACCCAAGCACCAGGCTAGCACCAGCAAAACAGGTACGCGGAAACCTTCAAAGTATGCACAGTCTAAAGGACTTAAAAATCACTCTGAAAAAGTTATTATAAACCAAACAAGTACTGGCTCTGTCATGGGCGATGTCTTAGAGAAGAATTTAGAAGAAACGCCAAAAGAAAGTGAACCGGAAGTAGAAGATGACAAAGTCTACTATCCAAAGGTCCTACCATCACTATTAGGAAACATTATTGAGAAGAACTTAGATCAAATTGTTGATTTAAGTATCCCATTTCCATCTGAAGGGTTTCCAGTTGCCACAAAAAGAGATTTAAGTATCAGACCTGGTAAGAAAAGTATTGAAGCACAGGCAGCCAAGAAGATGAAGCAAGTGTCTTCAGAAATGGATATTGATGAACCTTCTTCTTCTCACCCTGCCAAGGACAACAACACATCTATGAATCTTCCAGAAAAAAGCTACCTTGTCACATCAAAGGATGCAGCAGACATTCATAATGACAATATAAAGATACTCAGTAAAATGACTGAAATAGAAATTTTGGAGGAGCAACAAAAACTGCTATCTTCTTTAGATCCAAAACTTGTAGCTTTTATAAAAGCCAGACGACAAGAAAATGTGGTAAAGGATGTTGCAGAAAAGATGGACACTACGGAATCTACACAGCTACCTGCAGTAGACCTAGTTCACAATGATAGTTTATGGGAAAATGATGTCCTCTCTCATCCTAATGTAGATAAGTGGCTTCATTGTGATTCTTTGGAAAAGGACAAATTAGAATGGATGAAAGGCATTGAAGAAAGCAAGAATTTAAAAGCAGACCAGCCTTACGAAGCGAGGTTTAATTTCAAGGGATATCTTCTGCCTTACTCTATGGAATATAATGAAGAGAACAAGACACTGTTTCATCACGGAAATGAACCACATAGACCTGGATATTCTCTTACAGAACTGATTGAATTATCTCGTTCATCAATCACTCAGCAGAGAGTAATGGCTCTGAATACAATAGCAGGTGTCCTAGAATATTACAGTGCAGGAATATACAAAGACATCATTGAAATCCCGTTGAGCAAAATGTTTTTTATTGTCAGAATTGCCATGGATGAAAATAAAGTAATCATTTTAGAGCCAGCATTGAAGGCAATGCGCAATATAATATTTAACAGAATAGACGAAGCAAGTCTCGACGCTTTAGTGGGTTTTGAAGAAGGATTCAAGCAGCCATGTTTAGAAAATGACAAGTCAGAAATTGCAGAGTTGGAGTCACAAGAATCTGAATTCAATGACTTTCATTTAGCAGAAATAGATATTATAACAGCACTATTAAGAACAGACATTTTACAGAGACTATACTACGTTTTAGAAACTGTGAGGCCAAGTTTTAACTGTGTTCAATATTCAGTGCAAATATTAACAAGATTAGCTAGGGATTCAGTTGAAACAGCGAAGAAAATTGTTGAGATGGATCATCTTATGGAGACAATAATGAAGCATTTTATTCCAACATCTAGCATCAATTTTGCATTCAGACCAGAAATTGTGTATAATGGAAAACCAGTACTTTCTGCTTTAAAGCTACTAAGAGTTCTGTCCTTGCAGTCTGAAGAAATTTGTAAATTGCTATCATCAAAATATGATATCTTCAAACCAATTTCAGAATATATCAGCTCTGGTGTAGATGGAACTTATGGCTTGCGAATTCAGATAGAAGCATTTTGCATTCTTTCCAACTTAGTCCATTATGGCGTTAGTATGTACAATGCTACGACATTGTGTCCTATTATAGAGACAACTATTTACAAACATGTGCGGGGGACTGATATTTACATTAACTCTTCTGTTATATCAGCCACACACGCAGCAGTGGTTTTGCAATCAGTTAGTAAGCTATTGGGTGATCGATCTATTTATTTGGATAGTTTCCAAAATTCGATTTTTTCCTTGATGCAGCAAGGAATCCCAAAGTGGTTGGCGCAGTTATCCCGATCTCAAAGCTTCACATGCGCACACTTGCGTCTACTTTGTGCTGCTTTAGATTGCTGCAGAACTATATTATTACGAACCATAAACTACCCAACAGAATTTTTAAATGATTCTTTAAAAAGCTTTGCAACTTCTCGAGGCTATAAAGAGGTCCTCAAGAATTTGGTATCGAGTTCAAATCTGCTGTCTGGGATTGAGAACAAAAATTTACACTTGACAACAAACTTGGTGACTCTTGGCAGCTCAGTAGTTGACTCAGCACAAAAAGTTTTGCCACTGCTGACAGTGACTTCACCTGTACCATTTCTAGCGTCACTTTTTAACCTTCTGAAATATGCAAATAAAGAAGTAGCTGGACTATTTTTGGAAAGTATAACTACTTACATGAATAAATTAGCAAGCACTATACCTAGCCTCACTGATAACTGGTTTACAAGAATAGAATCAGATCTAATTTTCCATATAGTGTACCTAGCTGATCAATGCGGGATTGAAGAAGTAAAAACAGATCTGGTATATGCAGTAGCAAGCAAACTTTGTTACATTTTAAGAATTGACAAAAAAGTCGAAGTAAATTATCTTTTCGACCAAGTTTTGTTCAACAAGGATTGGTTCACGGCAGAGCGTTTAATGAATCTTGTATCGCTTTCTGATGCAGATGGTTTATCGAAAGCTTCTGCAGAAAATATAAAGCAATGTTATCATAAAGTTATTAACTTGAATTATGAAGACACTGGCCCTAACATCGTATTACGCAAATGGCAAGAACCAATATTGCCAAGAGATTGGATTTATTTACCGATACTCTCTCTGTATAGTAAAAGTCAAGAAACTGAATCAACTCCTAAAGTTGTAGGAGAACACGCAAAGAAAGTGGCTGCATTGATTGCAGCGGAAAAAGAAATGATAATAAGCTGCAGTTTAGAGTGGATTTTGTTCAATGAACTTTGCTTCCCTGACCTACTAAATGACATCGATAAAACAGATAGATTCTGCCGCATCATGTGCGTATTTTTATGCGACAATTCTTTGTTCTTGGAACCGAAAATTAAGTTGCTTTTGCAAAAATGTACGCAGATGTTATTCAAGAAGAAAGCGGCGTTTAACTTCGACAAGCAGCTTGTGGGTTTGAATAATTTCCAAGATTTCTACACTCAGTTTCTGGAGCAGTTCCAGTCAGTTAGTTATGGTGATCACACTTTTGCCGCGTGTGTATTGGTACCATTAGCACAGAAACACAATGTAAAATGGAGAAAACTTTTGTGGTCTGAATACGCAGGATGCTTGAGGGCTCTTGATTGTCCGGAAGAATATTTATGCTACAATATGCAAGAGTATTTATGCCCAGAAGAAACTGATGAGTCCCTAATAAAGTCGTACGTCCAAGCACTCTCTGGTAACTTGTTAAGGCCCAATACAATAGCATACAGAATAGCGAAACATCATCTAGAAGCCTTTAAAAATCGTACAAATAAATAACAAACTTGTATAATCCTAGATGTATATAAGGTCTCACCTATAAGTACGTTTAAGTGAATTTGTTTAATTAAATTTTCTAGGCGATTTTGATTGCCTGCCTTGTATAAACAAAATAAAAATAAGTACCTATTATGTTAAATATTTTTTTTTATAAATGTACTTAATAAATATTATTTTTTTTATAATACGATCTTTATTGTTGAATAACCCAATGTGGTAGAGTCGAGGAACACAGAGAGGCCATACTTATTTGAATCACAGCTTAAATGTGCGACGCCCACATTCTGTGATTGGCAGTAATCATAGAACAGCATGGGCCTCCGGGTTGCGCGGAAATCCGTGTTGCTTTAATGTGGCAGTAATAAAATTTCAATTTGTTTAACCGTTGATTCTCAAATACTGAATAACGTCTTTTCGTTAGTTATCTTAAAGGGTTAAATTGAACGCCTCTATAATTTTGGCGGGAATAAGAATGTCAGTTTGACAGATACTCGTACGGACTCCCCGAGCAGGTGTTTGTGTTTTCTTTGTTGTTTACAGCGACGAAAATGATGATTTCTTAAAATACACTTTCAATTTTTCCTTTATAACAATCCAAAATGTTCATAGATGATATTAGGCAGGATTTCTACAACGTCTTATTGGGGCATGTGAGTAAAAACATGATTTTTGGTTTACGTTTTAAGTCTATGAAACTAACCCAAGTTAATCATATAACGGGTTTTAATTCTTGTGTTTTAGAGAGTATTACTGCTAGTTCATTACGACGTCGACGCGATATGCACATGTAAAATCCTACAAGATCTTTTTAAGTGTGATAATGTGTCGTATACTTTGGTGCCTGTTGGTGGTATATCTGAGCTGAAGACGGCTTACGAAGAGAATTGTGAGGAGATAAAGTACGTGGTGCTGATAAACTGCGGTGGTACGATCGACCTGGTGGACATTCTGCAACCAGAGGAGGATGTCGTGTTTTTTGTGCTTGACTCTCATAAACCGACTGATGTGTGTAATGTTTATAGTGATGGACAGGTAAGCAAAGTCTGTAGGTTACAATAAACTCAAGAAAAACATAATGTAAAAGGTAAACAATTGCTGTATATACATATGGAAGTAAAATGCCTTTCTGAAATGGAGTTATTGACTTTATTTTTAATAATATTTTTTCGATAATAGTATATCCATCTATTATAGTACCATATAATATGTCAATGGTGTCTCCATTTGTAGAATAAATTCCAAATTTGAATTTCAAACTTAACTATTCCATGGACAATCTGTTTATTGAAAAGTCAGCCCTAAACTAAGATACCATAAAACACCTAATATATAAAACATTTAATCCATTACTATTTTGCATATTTTTTTATTAGAATCTATAATGTTTTAGGTGAGACTGGTACATAGAGACAATGAGGAGAACATTCCAGACTTTGATGACATCTTCAGAGATGATGAGGAAGAGAATGAGGTAGGTAATGCCAGAAAGGTAAGAGAACCTAACCTAGGTTGTCTGGATTGCTACTTAGCAAAAAGGCAAAATACAAATACAAATTGATTTATTTGTGAAACACAGGTAGAGTAGGTTGTTATACATATATATAGGTTAGAGCGCTGTGATCTGCCAGTCGGTGTACAAATATAAATTAATTAATATAAAGGGGATGTGTCACAAAAATCACTTTGTGATCCCTAGTTTGGTTAGGACACTACAGGCTAATCACCTGATTGTCTAAAAAGTAAGATGATCCTTGTTTTGGCAGGCATGTTAGGCCATTGGTTCCGGTTACTACTTACTGATGTAAGTAAGTAGTTGTTACATGAGCCGTGTCAGGGACCTTTGGCTCAATAATAACCCTGACACCAGGGTTGATGAGGTTGGTAATTCACCTCATAACCCACACGACTGAAGATAGAAGACTAGCGGGAGTGTGGAGCTCCATACCAAACCCCAGACCCTTTATGCTGGTGGGGAGCGGAGAGTTGCCATTCTATACATAATATTATTCCTTAGTCTATGCCTATATTCCTATAGTGTGATTTTTATTCTGTAACAAATTGTTATGTTGCAGGAAGAGGAGCCAGAGGGCGGCAGGGAAGCCCTCGAAGCGGCGGTGGAGCGCCGCCGTGCTCGCCGAGCCTGGGAAGAGCGCCGACACACCCTCATGTTCAACTACACACAGTTCTCTTATTATGGCAAACCAGTGAGTTGATCAAAATATTTTAATTTTATTATTTTAATCATATATTTATTGAGTTTTAACCTCTCATATGCCGAGATACCAGACACAATAGATTTTACATTGTGTCTGGTCGAGATCCGCGTTCCGGCGTTTAAGGGGTTAAGCAATCAAATCAAAATTAATTTTGGACTATAAATCATTCATATGTATTTTCTTAGTAAATAATAGTTAAAGAGAATCTTAAACCTCGTATCCACTGGGCAACAACTAATGCGCAACATGTAATGCTCAACATGTACGGCAACGTTACATAACAGCGCGAGACGTTGCCAGCTGAAGCGCAACATCTAACGCTCAACATGTACAGCAACGTTACATAACAGCGCGCGACGTTGCCAGCTGAAGCGCAACATCTAACGCTCAACATGCACGGCAACGTTACATGACAGCGCGCGACGTTGCCAGCTGAAGCGCAACATCTAACGCTCAACATGCACGGCAACGTTACATAACAGCGCGCGACGTTGCCAGCTGAAGCGCAACATCTAACGCTCAACATGTACGGCAACGTTACATAACAGCGCGTGACGTTGCCAGCTGAAGCGCAACATCTAACGCTCAACATGTACAGCAACGTTTCACAACAGCGCGCGACGTTGCCAGCTGAAGCGCAACATCTAACGCTCCACATATACGGCAACGTTGCACAACAGCGCACGACGTTGCCAGCTGAAGCGCAACATCTAACGCTCCACATATACGGCAACGTTGCACAACAGCGCACGACGTTGCCAGCTGAAGCGCAACATCTAACGCTCCACATATACGGCAACGTTGCACAACAGCGCACGACGTTGCCAGCTGAAGCGCAACATCTAACGCTCCACATATACGGCAACGTTGCACAACAGCGCACGACGTTGCCAGCTGAAGCGCAACATCTAACGCTCAACATGTACGGCAACGTTACATAACCGCGCGCGACGTTGCCAGCTGAAGCGCAACATGTAACGCTCAACATGTACAGCAACGTTTCACAACAGCGCGCGACGTTGCCAGCTGAAATGAAACATGTCGCGCGCTTGTTGTTTGTTTAGAGAGCATCAATAGTAGAGCATGAATTGTTCGAGTGAACACTAGTTTCTCTGGCGTCATGTTGTCGACACGACTTCTATTTCTAGATTACCATTTTACAATTTATCTTTGACCCAGTCAAATACACAACATACGAAGTTTTTTCTACATCCAAACAGCCCACTGCAGAGGCTGTCTGTATGCAGAAGAAACTGCCTCCCATGTAACCCTGGACCGCACGGGAGTGACAGCACAACAAGTACATTACCGCAAAGGAAAGGGGTCGCTTCGCGAAGCTTCTGAAATCCCCAGGTTTCTGAGATTCGGAAAAGAGTTAGGTTGGCTTACGTAGTCAACAACAGCACACATAATGGACCAACTTAGAGCCTAAATGTGGAAATCTGAATCGACTAATATAATCCTCTAAGTCGTTAAATAAGCTTCCCCCCCCCCCCCCCCCCTCGTGTGGTCCGCAGAGTGCGTGCGTGCTGCTAGAGCTGTGCCACGTGGCGTCCCGCTGCGGCGTGGCGGCGCTGTGGGCGGCCAGCGTGGCGGCCGTGGCGGCGCGGGCGCAGGCGCAGCGCGCGCCCGCCGCCTGCCTGCTGGACGCGGACACGCTGCACCGGCTGGTGGCCGGGCTGCGGAGGACCGGCGGCGACGACACTGTGAGGACGTACATTTCTAGCCTTTTCAATGATAATGGCCTCCACGGTCCAGTAGCTGACCGACGGGCTCACCATCTGGAGGTCCCGGGTACGATTCCCGGTTGGAACATACCATACCACTACCACCACACCACTCCACCACCACACCACACCACCATACCACTTTGTGATCCCCAGTTTGGTTAGGACATTGCAAGTAGATCACCCGATTGTCCGAAAGTAAAATAATCCGTGCTTCGGAGGGCACGTTAAGCAGTCGGTCTCGGCTACTATTTACTAAATAAGTATGCAGTTGTTACATGAGCCATATCAGGGGATTATAGATCTTACAACCCTCGTAAGACCCCTTCTGGGTTTTTGCCAAGTCTGGATTTAATTTTATTTAAGTTTTATTAAGGAAACACAACTGAGACTAAGAAGGAGGCTGCCGCAGGATCTAGCCAACTAAGGCACAAAATAGGAAGCGACACTGGTCGCTTACCTAAAATGATACCTATACACCACAAGAAGTAACTTATTATCCAAAAGTGTTTGCGCGCAAAAGGGAAGAAAAAAAAGTTTAATTAAGTTAGTTTTGTTTTCTTTTTTATTATTGGTTGTTAGCAAGCTCGCCTGGCGCTGGAGAAGGAAGCGTGGCTGCCCCTGTACCGCGTGTGGTCGCTGGAGGCGGCGCTCAAGCACTCGCCTCTGGTGGGGCCGCACCTTAAGATGCACACGCTCGCCGGCGCCAATAAACTAAGGCAGCTGCTCGCTGATATGGGGTAAGTACTTGTTAGTGGGCTCTGTTTTCCGACATTAGAAATTGTTAACTTTATTATAAAATAATATAATGTTGGGTTTATTTTGGCACATTTTGTTGGTCTCATAGTGATTTTCTGAGTTATTGTAAACTTAATAATTATTAACCACTAATGGCATTTACGCGTCCATCCGTTACTCACTAACATAATTTTAATTTAAGGTATATTGTATTTCTCTAGTTAAGTGAATTGTATTCTTTTGGAGAAATAAATTTCTTAAACCGTAAACCGTATTTAGACTCTAAGATGGCCCATTATGCGTGTTATTTTGGGGTAAGTACTTTCTTATGTATTATAATCATTTGGTTCATTAAAAATTTAAAAAAACCCCGACCAAAAAAAATTACTCAATTATTATGACAAAAGGTTAAATATGCAAAAAATAACTTATCCCACATATGCTTGCAAGCAAACTGAGCGGGTAACATTCCTATCACACTTAACAAACGACCTGATGACCTTGAAGACCTGAACCGATTTCCACCAAACATAGCTAAGAACACTCTCGACTGATATACCTTTCAAACAAAAAAAGCCGCATTAAAATCGGATCATCCGTTTGGGAGCTACGATGCAACAGACAGATACATACACATTTACACAGACACGTCAAACTTATAACACCCCGTCGTTTTTGCGTCGGGGGTTAATGCTGTTGTGTATTTGATTTTCCCGGATAATGAATTTCTTTCAAATCTTTCATTTTAAAATGAACGGCTGTCAATCATCCATCTATTTTTTTTCGGCGGATAAGTATATCTATACCTTATTTGTTATTTATCTATTACCCTCCGGTTGTACAAGTGACTCATTTACATGGTATGCAACAATATTATGAAAAAAAAAAGGGAAACATGTGTCTTGCATATTATGGGTACCTTGCCTTGTGCTTAAGTCGCTTTTATGTAGGTCATATATTATTGCAATACTTAAAAATACTACAACATTCTACTCCCTTATTTAAGTAGTAATTAGAGGATAACTGTTATTGGCTATGGTTTAGTAAGTAACATTGTAAAACAATTAGAATAAGCTGTTGATAACCCAAATAAAAATAAATAAATATGAAATTGGTGCTAATTCCTGTAAACGCCATCTAATTTTATTTTAAGTTATATCTTTCATTTTCTTATCCGCCGAAAAGGATAGGGACGGGTAATCGACAAGCATAAAATTTATGGAACACACGTCAGTTTTAAGCAGAAATCTAAAACAACCGTCTAAAATTTTTTACATCGGCCAGTAACCCGACAGAATTAAGTAGACAGCACGTCAAATGGATTGCATAACAGCGAGATGCCTATTTTATTCGCACGGGTTATTCATTCATTTACTCATTCTTCCTAAAATTAAGAGCTGTCAATCATCCGTCCCTTTCCTTTTCGGCAGATAAGAAAATGACAGGTATAACTTTAAATAAAATTAGATAGCGTCTGCAGGAATTAGCACCATTGACAGGTAAAATAAAATTAGATGGTTTGTACAATCAGCTCCAGTGTCTAATAATTCTTATATTTCCGCCAGCTTCCCACTGCAACAAGCCCGCCAAGCGTACCGTTCAATGGATGTGGAGCTCCGCCGAAGCCTCATAACAGCGTTAGAGACCTCAGCCCCCAAACACAAGCTGCCCACCCCGGTAGAAGCAACTTTCTTGTTGTACCGGCCACACTCACCGCCCCTACCTGCGTTGGATGTCACCTACGCTATATTGGGGCTTATCGAACATGTGAGTACTGCCAAACTACTGTACCACTGTACTGTGCACTGTACTGTCACTGCTGTGTTGTGTACTGTTAATCCATCCATACTATAATCCTGGAGAAACGAATAATACTACGTATCGAACAGCATCTCTCCGCTCCCCACCAGCTAAGCTAGATTTAGTGAAAACTGCAAGATGAATTAATAACTCATTGGTGCAAGTCCGTTACTGGGGTTCGAACCGTCCCTCCCTGTTTGAGAAACGTGCCAGTGTTCCATAGCCATAGGATCTGTGATGGAATGTACCGTGTGCGTTACCCCAACAAGAAAGTATCTCCTAGAGTTATATGAGTAGAACGTATAGTTGGTGCCTTATCTGCTGTAAATGTGCCCCCACATAAAAAATGTGTGCCCCCTGTCGTTTCGAAAAAAAATCGAAAAAACGATTCTTGCTGGGGTAACGTTTTTCTAGCAGGAAAATTCTAAACGAATGATCGGAGAGAGAAAAACTGTGCATGGCCAGATAGCTTATATGTGTGCCAAAATGTGCCCCCAAAAATAAAATCTGTGCCCCTTCAGATTTTCGAGATATTGCATTTCCTGCTGGAGTAACGTTTTGATGAATAGTATATCTCTAAAACCATTGCATGTGCCCCTGTAGAATAAACATACGCGAGTAGCTCTTAATGTGTGCCCCTTTGTGCCCCAATTAGATTTTAGAAAATATTTATAGTTTTCAAGTTATCGCGGTTTTATGAAAACCCGAAAAAACATCGCAGCGCCTAAATGAGACAAGGCATAACTTCGCTGAAAACTGTATTCGGTCTTTCTTGACGCTAATAATAACCATACAAAGTTTCAAAAATGTTCATGCATGCGTTTTTGAATAATCTTGCTAAAAGTAAAAACGATGGTGTCATAACTTTGACGGCAAAATACAAGGAACTGGCACAATCCCAGATGTGTAGGTGTAAACCAAAATCTTGTGCCTTTAGTCAAAAATATATGGTGAAAATATTGAGCTTCAAATGTTACGCATTAAGTAAATATAAACAAAAAACCAAAATATGTAAACAACGGCTGGTTATCCGACCAAATCTGAATGACTACTAAAAAGCGACGGATTCATACATATCGATGACCTTCTTTACTTTACTCACTAACCGGTTCACACGTGTTGTGCCTGAGTACACTGAAGTAGAAAAGTAATAACTAATAAAATAAAGTTGTTATTGGATTATATTTTAATAGCTGTTTCTATGACCTTACACATGATTAAGTACATTTATAAGAGCCATTTTCAAATAAAATGTACATGTGACTAACATGCTCAAAATCGTGACCAAACTGTTTTGTGACATACCTGTATTTTTATACTAATGTAAGTCACATTTATTGTAAAGCAGAGTTAAAACTATGTTTCATTTATATAGTCACAAGGTGCATTTAATATATTTTTTAATTAGCCCTCAAAACTTTTGAACGCGACTGTAAGGACAACAGCTTAGGTATAATACGTCCAATAAAGAAGGTCCTCGTTAAGTATGAATCCGTCGCTTTTTAGTAGTCATTCAGATTTGGTCGGATAACCAGCCGTTGTTTACATATTTTGGTTTTTTGTTTATATTTACTTAATGCGTAACATTTGAAGCTCAATATTTTCACCATATATTTTTGACTAAAGGCACAAGATTTTGGTTTACACCTACACATCTGGGATTGTGCCAGTTCCTTGTATTTTGCCGTCAAAGTTATGACACCATCGTTTTTACTTTTAGCAAGATTATTCAAAAACGCATGCATGAACATTTTTGAAACTTTGTATGGTTATTATTAGCGTCAAGAAAGACCGAATACAGTTTTCAGCGAAGTTATGCCTTGTCTCATTTAGGCGCTGCGATGTTTTTTCGGGTTTTCATAAAACCGCGATAACTTGAAAACTATAAATATTTTCTAAAATCTAATTGGGGCACAAAGGGGCACACATTAAGAGCTACTCGCGTATGTTTATTCTACAGGGGCACATGCAATGGTTTTAGAGATATACTATTCATCAAAACGTTACTCCAGCAGGAAATGCAATATCTCGAAAATCTGAAGGGGCACAGATTTTATTTTTGGGGGCACATTTTGGCACACATATAAGCTATCTGGCCATGCACAGTTTTTCTCTCTCCGATCATTCGTTTAGAATTTTCCTGCTAGAAAAACGTTACCCCAGCAAGAATCGTTATTTCGATTTTTTTTCGAAACGACAGGGGGCACACATTTTTTATGTGGGGGCACATTTACAGCAGATAAGGCACCAACTATACGTTCTACTCATATAACTCTAGGAGATACTTTCTTGTTGGGGTAACGCACACGAATGTACCCACTTTGGGAATGTTACCAGCAGTAAAAAGGCGCAAAACATATTATTATGTAAAAAGAGCTTTATTATCTAACTTTTAGGCTAATAAGACCAGAGTACAAGAACAAACAATTTGAAAAGGAAAAACAGCCAGTGTCATTATTATTAAAGAATTTTAAAGACGAGAACAATCCCACAATTACACACACACACACACGCACACACACACACACACACACATACACATATTGGGATAATTGCTGGGAATAGCGCATCACTGCATAGGACCATAGTAACTGTTTTTTTTTCCTTTTTTTTTTGACCCATTTTTCCCCCGTAGCAAACCCTGCCGCCGGCGGAAGGCTTCCAGCACGCGCTATCTGCCCTGGACATCCTGCCCGGCTGCTGCGAGTCCCGGCGGCTGGGCTTCGCGTCGGCGCAGGCGGCGCTGCAGGGCGTGGCTCGCCTGGTGCACAGCACCCTGACGTCGCGGGGGTTGCACCTCGCGGGGCCGTTCAGCTACTTCATTGTTCAAGAGGTCGGTCTATCCCAACTATACAGGGTGTTAGTGACATCGTAACGAAAGCTTCGAGGGATGACTCAGACCATGTTTCTGAGTTGATATCAAGTGGAATTGTCCGTCGCACAAGTATGGAACTGAAAATAATTTAAAAAAACTAAAAGAAAAACATGAATTTTACAACGGAAAATTCCATTTGATATTAACTCAGAATCATGGTCTGAATCATCCCCCTCAGTATTCGTTACGATGTCACTAACACCTTGTATACTTTACTCTTGTCTATCCATACAGTGTAGATTTTATAACTATCTATAACCCGCAACGATTACGCTACCGTTATTATACCGGTACCCAATTTCTAGTGGTCCGTAAAATCGGTACTGTAATTTTATACCGGTAATACCCTATCCGATTGTATACCTAAATCGCTTTTAAGTCCCGTACCTATTTTCTATTACACTGGCTATACAGGTTGTGAGAAGCTGCAGTAGTTTTATTCGGATGAGACGTTCGTTATGTAAAAATTGACGATTCAAAGTGTAACTATGTTACCTACTGAATAAAGATATTTTTGAATTTGAATTTACAGATAATCTAATCGGTACCGTAAATTTAACTACTAAAAACCTGGTTTTAAGTAAAAAAAACTCAATCAATGAATAATACCCTGACTACAAGGCTGATGAGGTTGGTCATGCACCTCACATTTCTTATAGAAGAGTGAAAAAAAAACTTGTTTGATTCTTTCTGTTCCCAGGGCACCCCAGAGGCGGAGCTAGTGAAGGGTCCTCACTGGCTGGGCGTAGCGACGCGCTGGCTGAGCGCGGCGGGCGGCGGCACGCGGCCGCTGCTGGGCGCCGCGCCCGCCGCCGGGCCCGAACGCGGCCGCAGTCTGCTGCTGGGGCTGCCGCCGCGGGCCGACCACGAGCCGCGCAAGTATGTCCCACATCACTAATACCACTACAGATATCAATCCTGATACCCAACTCCCGGCATCCGTACTCCCAGATACCCAACTTCCGGAGTACCGACTCCTAGATTGCCAAATCCCGGCACATCAGGGTACTCGACTCCCGGGATCGGTTCTGCTAGAATGTCAACTTCCGGGTTCCCAACTTCCGGGATCCTGACATCCAGAATCCCAACTCGCGGGATTCCGACTTCGACGGATCCGGACTTCCGGGATCCGTACTCCAATTCCCAACTCCCGGGATGCCGACTTTAAGATCCCCGACTCCCGGGATCCGGACGCGCAAGTATCCAACTCCCGGAATCAGAACTCCCAGATACACAATTCCCGGGGTACCGACTCTTATATACCCAAATCCCGGGATTCCAAAAGTTATTCCCAACTTCCGGGATCCCAGTTACCGGGATCCGTACTCCCAGATTCCCAACTCCTGGGATCCGTACTCCCATATTCCCAACTCCTGGGATGCCGACTTCGGGGATCCCGACTGGCAGGATTCGTACTTTTAAGCGAAAACTTGGCGGTATATATGTCACCGTAAAATTGTAAATAACGTTAGATTATAATCTATCTCGCGAGATTGTGAACTGTCGAAAAATTGTGAAACGTAATATACTGCTTACAATTTAACGTATTATTATTCGTCAGATTATAATCTATCGAAGTAAAACTGTTAAATCACAATCTTACAATTGTCAAATTGTCAACTGTCCGACGGCTGTCCCTGATTGGTCGGCCTTACAGTAGACCGTTCTGTGTCCATAGAGTTAGGAATAAAACACAGGTGTCAGTCAAATAAAATAAATGCTCTTCAAGATTGTGAAATCAAGTACGTATTTATTAATTATTTAGTAAGTAATCAATAATTCTGACATCACATGGTAAGAAAAAATGTATCAAAATTAAAAAATCTGAAACGTATCATTCAGTATACTTTTCGTGTGTAAGATAAACATGCTGGCGGCATAGGGGTGGCCCAAGGGCCACCCCCGCCGCACCCTAACCTACTGTTATGCCTTGTAAAAATTATGACAAAACACTATTATTCTAAAAAAGAATTATGGATATCTATTTATTAATCCCAAAAATAAGTTATACCTAACAAACCAGTATTCCTAGATTTTATTATGGGAAAGTAAAACTATTATGCTAAAAAACGTTATGCAAAAAGGATTATGATAATTAAAATTATGACAAAAACATTTATGCATTTTAAGAGAATCCCAAATTAACATTATGCTCACTCTAATAGTTTTGTAACTCTATGGTATAGCACGCGAGGTGCGTTTCGTATCACAATTTGACGGTTTCACTTCGATAAATTATAATCTACCGAAAAATAATACGTTAAATTCGTTAATAAACAATCTCGCGAGATAGATTATAATCTAACGTTATTTACAATTTTACGGTGACATATACATTCAATAAAATCGTGTCAAATTAGGAAAGTACGCATCGTCTTAAGTAGTATGTTATTGGGCATTCTAGACCATCGAAGTGAAGGGATTCGCGAAAATGTTCTTGGGCATTCTAGACCATCTTCGTTCAGTCGGATCGCTCGAGCGCCAACGCGCTATCGCGCGCGCTCTCGCGGATCCCTTCACTTCGATGGTCTAGAATGCCCAAGAACATTTTCGCGAATCCCTTCACTTCGATGGTCTAGAAATACCCAATAACATCGATGGTTCTTAATATTACGATCAATCGGTTAGCAACTACAACACTCACCAGTATAGCTCGAGTCATCATGGGATTTCATATCACTGTATTTAATATCACAAGTATAATATCACTTAGAAAATTATTTTGGTCTGTCCGTGTTCGAATCAAGTTTTTTCCTGTAAGTCAAATTCATTAGCAGATTGCTTCATGTCTCTATACAATTTGCTGTCCTGTCATCCAATACCAGATTGGCTCAACGATCTCCAGAATTATGACATAAAGTGATAATATAATTTGAGACTCACAAAGTACCATACGAAAATATCAGAAATTCTATCCAGATTGGCGCGAGTCGTCATTGAATTCAAGAACAGCTTCGGTCCTGTCATTTAATACCAGATTGGCTCAACGATCTCTAGAATTATGACATAAAGTGATAATATAATTGAGACTCACAAAGTGCCATACGAAAATATCAGAAATTCTATCCAGATTGGCGCGAGTCGTCATTGAATTCAAGAACAGCTTCGGTCCTGTCATTTAATACCAGATTGGCTCAACGAACTCTAGAATTATGACATAAAGTGATAATATAATTGAGACTCACAAAGTGCCATACGAAAATATCAGAAATTCTATCCAGATTGGCACGAGTCGTCATTGAATTCAGGAACAGCTTCGGTCCTGTCATTCAATACCAGATTGGCTCAACGATCTCTAGAATTATGATATACTTAAAGTGATAATATAATTTGAGACCCACAAAGTACCATACGAAAATATCAGAAATTCTATCCAGATTGGCGCGAGTCGTCATTGAATTCAAGAACAGCTTCGGTCCTGTCATTCAATACCAGATTGGCTCAACGATCTCTAGAATATGATAAAA